>NC_092226.1:23504501-23557001 GCF_036320965.1 Panulirus ornatus
CACATGGACACTAATATGAAACTTAAGTCCTCGATCAGACATGGTCACAGGTTTAGGTGGAACCTTCTCCAACTCTGAAGTCTCCCAAAGAAACTCTGTCGACAGCATTTGCCAGAATCTGATCTAGTTAACCAAAATGTAAACACGAGCTAAACAAACGAGTGTTGACAGCAAGCAAGAACAGGGGAGGTCCCATACTAAGGTGTTTGGAACCAGTATACACACTAGAGGTCACTGTCTAAATCGTTGAGGACAAGTATGAACACTGTAGGAGACACACTAAAGTTTTGAGAGCAAGTCTGACACTGCTAGAGTGCTTAAGACAAGCAAGAACACTTGAGGTGTTGAGGATAAGTGTGACAACTCGAGATCTCATACAACAGCTGAACCAAGTCAACAGCAGCAGACCAGACAACAGGATAGGACACGGTGAAAGAAGGATTCAGTATGATGATCATGTAGCGGGGAAATAAGCTTCAGGAATGTGTGTGAGTGAGAAGGACTTGGGAGTTGACATCGTCTCTAACCTGCCGCCAGAGTTCCTTTTTCGGAAAATAGTCAAAGACACAAGTTGTCTGATGGCCGACATCAGAATAGCTTTAAAGTACATCGATAATGAAATATTTAGCATGCTGTCCATAACCTCCTTGAGGCCAGAACTAGATTTATGGTTCTCAGATTTGGTCATAACACCGCAAGAAGCACACAGAGATATCAGAGAAGGTCCAGAGGAGGTCAACAAAGGTGGAACCAGAATTAAGAGGGCTAAGCGACAGGGAAAGGCTGAAGGAGCTTTAATTTACCGACCTTGGAAGAGAGGAAAGTGAGGGGTGACCTGATCACTATACCTTTAAGATTTTAAGAGAGATCGATGACATGGACAGTGAACAGATCCTCAACCGGTGTAGGGATAATGCAACCAGAGGACCTAACATGAAATCAAACAACGATGTAAGGATGAACCTTTATACATGTAACATAAGAGTGGTGGATGAATGGAACAGGATGACTGAGGATACAGTTGATGCAGACAGCATGCATAGGTAATTACAAATAGGTAATCACACACACACACACACACACACACACTTCACCACATCTCAACCCCCTCCACTTCCCTGCCCACTCTCCGCAGCCCCCCAACACTAACCTCAACCGCCACACTGATCACACACGTGCCACACACACACACCTGACGAACGTCCCAGCCAGACCGACACATCATTTCATGATTACAACAGAGTTCATTCAAGTGTGGGTATGGTTCATGGATTTGTGAATCATGGCACTGCCTTGCCTGCGTCGCCTTCCTCCAGTAATGAACCACAGAGCGTCGGGTAACTACCACGGCGGCTAATGTGCAATTACAACCCTTAATGCCATTAACGATGGTACTGCTCTCAGTCGTGCATTTAGGGTCATCGTTACAGATACATTCACTATCTTTATTATCGAGAATCATCGCCATCACAGTCTTAACGTTATCATTATGTGCAGATTCCGTTACGTCATTCTCCAGCCCTCCCACAACAACCTTCCTATCAATTCTCTCTCTCTCTCTCTCTCTCTCTCTCTCTCTCTCTCTCTCTCTCTCTCTCTCTCTCTCTCTCTCTCTCTCGTCCCCATAAAACCACACCACGTCCTTCAGCTGCTTCGTTGTTCGACCCTCAGATGTCTCGGGGAGTGGTAGGCAGCGGGACCGAACTTTTGTACGCGAGCGCACACCATTTTCATCGTTGCTAAGCAATGAGAGAAAACGGGAGTGGTACGATAATTACGGAGTAACCTGCAGCTTACTTAGTACACCAACCGACGTAATGAAAACTTCCATTTTTCTTCTTGTCCTTATCAAAAGCACTAATGTCCCTGGCTATGGTGGTAACGTGTTATGGTTTGCGTCTCTTTAAGGCATCCTGAGGGGAAAGTCAGATACGGACCATAGATCTAAGGACAGATACACTACGTCATCCACCGAGCGACTTACTACATCATACGTCTCCTCCCTCCTCCCTCACACAGCACCAATACAAACAATCAATGTGAAAATATGTTTAGAAGACAAGAGACAAACCCAATCTAGCGGTACTACGGGGAAACAAGAGTAATAGAGAGCGAAGGCTCATCAGCACCAGATTTCTCAACTGCGGCCCCTCATCACGACGGTAAGACATTGACGTATGAAGGCCTGACCTTCGGCCCTAATCCTTAGGGATCAGGGTCAGAGGCCATGTCATCAACTCTAAGGACCTCACCGTCGTGCTGAAGGATCATATCGCACTGGGTGAGAGAGATTAAAAATCGGAAGTTTTTGGGGGCAACAATGCATCTACGATACAAACCCGGGCCTAAGGTCCTGCAGTTGCGTTTAAACCAAGCTTGACGTGTGGGTTGCGGGGCATTCATGAAAAAAAAAAGCTCACAGCCGACTAGCTGATAACAGACGTGGGTGAGATAAGGTCCTTCGCATGGCAATCATCTGCGGCAGATTGGCGGTCCTGGAATCAGCGAGACGGGAGTGTGGCTCCGCCGCTAGACAGCTGGTAACTCACTGGGCCGACCACACTCCCCTCCGAGCTTGCAAGCAGAGCATGTTGCTTCTGAACCCATACTTGTTCGCATCACTCGTTCCATACTGGGCCAGTTTGTAGTCCCTCAACCTCTTCCATGAATATCAATGGCGAGTATAATTCTAAAATCTGATTTTCCATGTATCAAAAAAGCCCCACGACAATGCTTGAGAAAGCCAAGAATTCATTTAGAAAAAAGTAATGCGGTGGTGGTGGAGCACGGAGTGTGAACTTATCACTGAGTGACTGGTCTCTTATTGCTGGTCCTGACGCACAGGTTATGGCCATCTGCTGGTGAGCTCCAGGTGAGCGAGTGAGATGTCTCACTCACTCACCATGTTCCTGGACCTTATATTACGTTACTGGGTCTTACGTTCAAGGTTTTCTAGTACAAGCTTAAGTTCGGTTTTATTCTGTTTATATCTTAAGTTCGGTTTTATTCTATTCATATCTTAAGTTCGGTTTTATTCTGTTGATATCTTAAGTTCATGGCTATTCTGTTAATATTTTATGATCAAGGTTATTCTGTTAGTATCCTAAGTTCAAGTTTATTATGTTGCATTTTAAGTTCGTTATTCTTTGTTAAGTTCAAGACTATTCTCTGATGTCTTATGTTCAAAGTTTTTCTATTCTATCATAAGTTCAAAGTTTGTTGTTCATAGTTCAAGAACATTTTGTTCTGTATTACGTTCAAGGTTATTCTGTTACATTTAAAGAAAAGTATTATTCAATGGTGCTTCAAATACATCATTATTCTGTCATGTTTTAAATTCCATGACATTCTGTAGCATTGTAAGTTCAAGGTTATTGTTAGGATTAATATTCAAGGTCATTCTATAACATTCAAAGTTAAAGGTAATTCTATCAAGACTGAGTTCCAGGTTTCCTTATTAGCTTCAAGTTCAAAAGGTTATCTTATTAAGTTCAATCGAACGATATTCTGTTAATTCTCAGAATTAAAAAGCTGTAATTTCTAATCTCTTCAGTTATGCTCATCAGCTTTCGTGTGATTAATACGACGATCATATAGCGATACAAAAGATTATAATACAGTGATGCAAATAATGATACAGTGATACAAACAACGATACGGTGGTAACGGCTGTACGACTGGTTTTCAGATCATGCACTTTTTTTTTTGCTCATACTTGATCGCCGTTTTCCGCGTTAGCGAGGTAGCGCCAGGAACAGACGAAGAATGGCCACATTCGCTCAAGTCCATTTTCAAACTGTCATGAACGATACACCGACAGCACATCCCCCCCCTATCCACAACCAGGCCCTGTCGACCTGTCCATGGTCTCCCCCGGCCGCTTCACACGCCTTGGTTCAGTCCACTAACACCACGTCGACCCTTTATATTACATAAAAGATATAGTCCACTTCGCCTCAGCCAAAGCCTTCCACTCCTACCGTGCTAGCCAAAATAAAGAGCCAAGATTACAAGGCTTGTAATCTACAAGTCAAACTCGGACGAAAGAATAAGGCTTGTAACCCACAATATACTGGGCTGTTTATAAAGTTCTTGTGAACTCTAGATCAATATAGTTCCTATTTGCTACAAGGTACTTCAAAGCAGTACCTGAATAAGACTATAACACAACACTGTATCTAGGATGGAAGAGTACTGCAGGATAAACAGACTCAGAGATCAACCACAAGCACGTTAACAAAGCAGCAGTTACTGTACCGGTTAATGTAATAGTGACAGTTCACGAAGCCTCAAGGGTCAACACATACGTAACAGAATCTATGTGACACTAACTGCTGTAACAAGCTGAACCTGAGACAGAGTGAGCAACACCTGAAACAACTCCTGTACACGCTGTACCAAGACAGACCTGGGAACAAAACAGGAGTACAGAGGATTGAAATACATTAACTGCAGTGAAAACACGTAGATAGATATATCAAATATCGTTAATCCAGCCATAATCATTACACATGTACGACCAGAGGAGAGATGAAAATAAGTACAAAGAGCAGTGTGTTGTATGATTTATAACAACAAGAAAATTAGGATGTAAATCACACATCATGAAAGGCCATGCGAAGTGTAGATATATAAGATGAAGAAATCAAAATAATGATAACAGCTAGAAAGATATATTTCCTACTAAATGAAGACAAAGATGTCAAAAGGAAAATGGCTGAATGTACGAGGTTGAAAGCACTTGACAGGACACGGTAAGCAATCGCCTTTAAGACCTTACCAGACACGTCAACTACGGTAGATGATATTTTGTTTCATCCCTGATTAGACATCAAGTCCCAGCAATAAGAGCAACACGGTTTGAGGGAGATGGAATACATCAACCAATATATGTATGAGTGTACAGACCAGTAAAGCTTATATTAATTCAGGGAAGCATCTAAATCCTTACACACACACACACACACACACAATCTCTCTCTCTCTCTCTCTCTCTCTCTCTCTCTCTCTCTCTCTCTCTCTCTCTCTCTCTCTCTCTCTCATCCGTATGTCCCCCTCTTCCCTCAATTATCATCCGTTTCACCTTACCCGTCTCTTGCCTCATCATCATGTCTCGCCTCACTCTCTCTCCTCTCACCCTCCCTCACCTCCCTTTCCATCCGTCGTGGTGACTGCCTCAACACCCACCTGGCCTCACTACACCCTTCCCCATAACTCACTCACCCTCCTTCCCTCACAGCTCTTTCCTCATAAGACTTCCACAAGACTTACGCCCCTCCACCACAAACCCACTTATTGCGTGACCACTAAACGTCCGCTCACTGGGTATCTGTTTACCGAGTATTCGAGTGGTAAGGAGCCTGTAATAACGAAATATCATCACTTTTGTCTGTACTCGGCTGGATTCTAGCGGGAGAGAGGCACTGGTGTAAGACGGTGCGGTAGTACGGTGGGTATCAGTGGCGCGTTCCCCACAAACAAGCTGAATCAAAAGATGGGTAAGCCAGAGGAGGAGGATGAGGGAAAGGAGGAGGAGAAGGATGGAAAGGAGGAGGAGAAGAAGCGAAAGGAGGAGGAGAAGGATGGAAAGGAGGAGGAGAAGAAGGGAAAAAAGGAGGGGAGAAGGATGGAAAGGAAGAGAGAAGGATGGAAAGGAAGAGG
The DNA here is from genome assembly GCF_036320965.1 of Panulirus ornatus. Classification (NCBI taxonomy): domain Eukaryota; kingdom Metazoa; phylum Arthropoda; class Malacostraca; order Decapoda; family Palinuridae; genus Panulirus; species Panulirus ornatus. The sequence continues at coordinate 23,510,163 of NC_092226.1, forward strand.
AGAAGGATGGAAAGGAAGAGGAGAAGGATGGAAGGTAGGAAGGATGGAAGGAGGAGGAGAAGGGAAAGGAGGAGGAGAAGGATGGAAAGGTGGAGGAGGAGGAGAAGGGAAAGGATGAGGAGAAGGATGGAAAGGAGGAGGAGGAGGAGAAAGTTGGAGGAGGAGAAGGGAAAGGAGGAGAAGGATGGAAAGGAGGAGGAGGGGAGGAGGAGGAGAATGAGGAGGAGGAGGAATAGGAGGGAGGTGGACCATACTGGAGCAGAATGAAGGTAGCGGTGGCCAGCGTCCTTGAGAACTGTCCCACAATCTAGTGTCCCAGACAGATCTATGTACTCACTGAGGCAGGTCACCTCAGGTAGGAAGTACCGGGAAGTCAAGATGCTCTAGCGGTACCAGTGACCCTTCTTGAGCTAGATGACCTGACTGGCTGGTATCTGTGAGTCGCAGGTCCAGTGTAGCATCCAGAAGAAAGATGGTATCAGAGGCCATCACCATCAATGACCACACGAGAGCGAACCTCCTCTGGGCATGACCTAACCATGTGCCTGGTGCCCACACCATCACTCTCCTGCACCATCGCTCACCATCTCTCACATCAACTGACAAATTTATGTGTAAATTTCGGGAAAAAATACTACTGGCTGGTATACTCTTGTGTTGCACTGCACTAGTGGTTTGTAGCCCTGCACTAATGGTCGGTATCCTTTCACCAGTGGGTGGTAGCCTTTCACCAGTGGGCGGTAGCCTCTCACCAGCAACTGGTAGCCTTACACCAGCGGTTGGCACCCCTGCAAGAGCGATTAGTAGCCCCATACCAGCTGGTGGTACCCCTGCGCCAACGGTTGGCAGCCGTGGGTGCATGGCAGCAGCAGCAGCAGCAGCGGGACGACGGAGCTCAATGCACCAATGGCCTGTGGGAAAACCCTTCAACTCTTTAGAAAAAGAAGAATCGGAGCGGAAGTGGTGCGCGTCCGTCACCCGCTCGGCGCCGACGCAGAGGAAATAGAAATTACAACTGAGGGAAAGAAGAACTAGTGAAAAATACTCTAGAATCCGGACGTAATACAGATACGTAAAACTGCTGAAGCTTGAGGTTACGCCGATACTCGATATGGGACAGGAAACTTACAGAGTAATTTTCCTGTTTAAAGATTACGCAAGCTGTTGGGCCGGTAATTTCAGTTATAAAGTTAATTACTCTGTTTTATGACAGATGCTGAGGAGGTGAGGCTTGCGTGAGAGCGGAGGTGTGGGCGTGAATGTGTCTGTGTTTTTTCTCCACTCCTGTGGGACCTGGGGTACAACAAGGAGGATGTGGTTACGTGGGAGCCGGAGGTCCTGTGCTATACTTGAATCCTGGCTGTGATGTGATACCAGGAATGAAGATGCGGTTGTGCTATGCTGCTTGTGTGCTAGTCTCTAGAAATATGACGAGGAGAGAGTTCTGCACACACACACACACACACACACACACACACACACACACACACACACACACATATGGCTTGAAATTATGGAAAGAATGAGTGAGGAAAGGTTGACAAAGAGGATACATGTGTCATAAGTGGAGTGAACAAGGAGAACGGGGAAATCAAATTGGAGATGGAAGGATCGAGTGAAAAAGATGCTGAACGATTGGGGGGTCTGCACATGCAGGAGTGTGAAAGGCGTGCACGGGATAGAGTGAATTGGAAGATATGGTATACACACAGACACACACATTAGCCAATACCGGGAACCTGTTTTATCGACTATCCCTTAGGGGAGGATGAACAGGTGGGTGGAGTGAGTACCGGCTATCGTGACCAGGTTTCGAGCCTATGCGGATTTGATCCCAGGTCAACAACACTAACCACTACACCACGGAGGTCCGTGTGTGCGTGTGTGTGTGTGTGTGTGTGTGTGTGTGTGTGCTGCAGAAGGACTGCTGTTGCGTGCGTGGTTCCCATGGAAGGGTTGAAAGGCAGCCGATCCACCTCTGCGCCTTTGTCGACTGTCAATCATGAAGCCGGCAGCTTCGGCCGGCGAGAGGGCGATGATAAACAGTAGCCGTGAAGGTCACAATTAGCAGTCGTCCAGCCGCTGTGGTACACAGCGGACAGTATCAGCCCCTACGGAACAACGACCCTAGAGGATGACGTACGACAGTGGATACGACGGTACGACCCTTGAATATGACGGTACAACCCTTGAGCATAACGGTACGACCCTTGAACATGACAGCACGACCCTTAGGCATGACGGTATGACACTGAACACGATAGTGCGACCCTTGAACATGACGGTACGACCCTTACGCATGACAGTATGATACTGAGCACGACTGTACGACCCTTCAGCATAACAGCACGACACTTGAGCATAACAATATGACACTCGATACCACAGTACAACCCTTAAGCATGACGGTGCGTCCCTTGAACATAACAGTATGACACTGAGCACCACGGTACAACCCTTGATCATGACGTTACGATGCCTGAGTGTATAAATGGGCTTCATGGGTAAGATCAGAGGTCATACTAAAATATCCAAGACTCACTCCCTCGTGCTCCAGGGTCGTACCATCATGCTCCAGAAGATCAGATTTAAGTATTTACTCCAAGCCGTGGAGCAGATACAAGTTAGGCTTGTGATGTTATTTTTACACTATTTCCTAAAAAGAGGGTGGATGGCGTGCGCAGGATAGAGTGAGCAGAGCGATGTGGCATACGGGAGGCAACGTGATTTCAATGGACTGATCTAGGGCACATGAACCAATTGTGATCAAACACAGGAAGGTGTGTGGACCTGGTTGTGAATAGGGAACTGTAGTTTCAATAGATTACACATAACAGCTAAACAATCGATGTGAGAGAATGAGGCCTATTCTTCGTCTGTTCCTGGCGCTCCCTTGATAACACGGGACATGGCGAAGAGGCTTGAAAGAAAAATCCTAAATAATCTTAGAGGAAACAGAACTTAGATTTGAGCTTCCTTCAGAACCACAGTCGCATACTCTCGCTACACACTACACAGTATCATGTTTAAACATACCAGAACATAGTTGTCTAACAGGCCAAGCAAATCATACAACGCTCAACTTGTATTCTCCTGCGTATTTCATTGGAAAGGTATACACACCCCTAAAGCAGTTGCACACACACACACACACACACACACACACACACACACACACACGCAGATACATGCATATATAAAGTCATTGAAAATCCATATATTCAGTGAAAGGTACGAAGACAGAGAAAACATAAACACATGTGAATAAACAAACACGTATATATGCATATACATATGCATATACAAAAAAATAGTAATTCTAAAAATATACATACATATATACATACATGCATTACATACATACATACATTCATACATCCATACGCACACGTAACCTTGAATACATATCAGTGTGCATATACTTGGTATGCTCAAAGGCCTTTGCTGCTGTCCCCAGTGGAAGGATGAGTACGAGAAAACACTTTCAAACTGAAGTACAAGCATAGCCACTGAAATTAGATAAGAGTCTACAGAGTGACAGCAAGGTGAGTGCAGATAGAAAATGAACATATTGAATTTTCAATAGGCCAGTGTTGCAAGTGGATTCTCTGAAGACTCAATACTGCGCCTACTGTTACTCCTGAGTTAATTTCTATCCAGGAGAGGTTCAAACTCTTCCGATTTTTGTGTGGTTTGGTGAAAAGAGAAGAGGTGGTGAAAGCCTTGCTTAAGATGAAGTGTGGCAAAGCGGTTTGAGTATGATGCTAAACTTATCGGCAAATTATACAACGTGCTAGACTGCAACAGACTTCAAGGGGTTCCAGACATGAGGTTTTGATCTCATCAAGCGTGAATGAGACTTAAACCCAAAGAGGCGAAAACAAAACAACCTACGTCTGCTACCTAGAAGAGGACATAACTGTGGAAAATGTTGAAAAATACCAGGGAATAGGCATTATACTGAGCTTATCATCTTAAGAATAACGTTAGGATTATTGTAAGATGAGATAATTGTGGGCCGGCGATTATGAAAACACCCTGACTATACAAGAAACAAGAAAGACTTCCGCGTGACGTTGGCTGATCACCTCATGAAAATCACGTGCGGATGGTTGGCGAAGGTTCACAAACGTCCTCCGATAATGATGCTGGTGCATGAGAGGAACTAAAGCAAGAAAAAAAATAATCAAGGCAACTGGAAGCACACACGAGCCGCCCAGACATTAGAAAGCCAAGAGATACCAGAAATTTAAGATCTGTTGCTAAGCATGAAATGCCGAAGGATTGGTGGGTAATGGCAAGGAACTCGAACCTAAGGACCAATTCGAGGCGATTAAGCCAGACATCAGAGGCACAGCTGAAACTTGCCACACCAAGGAAATTGAAGAGTATGTATGTAGTATTCCCTGAGGCGTATACAGTAACAAAGAGAGAGAGAGAGAGAGAGAGAGAGAGAGAGAGAGAGAGAGAGAGAGAGAGAGAGAGAGAGAGAGAGAGCGTATACACAGGAGTGGGGGTGAGGAGGGTAGCCTTGTAGGCGGAAAATCAGCTCTACGAGGTAATGGTAGACGATGAACCTTTCATTCAGTACCTTCCTGGAGAGAGAGAGAGATTGACGAGTTCTTCCTATATCTACCGGGTAGTATAATGTCCTCCATGTAGGCCAGATGAACTCTCTTTTTTCCTCTCTATCCTTCAGGTGACAATCACGAGGGCGCGACAAGGATGGTGTAGGGAGAGGTGAGGTGAGCCATGCTGATGTATGGCAGAGCTGTAACGCATGGGGATTTTAAGCCCTGGAAAATAGCGTGGATAGAGACGGATAACCAAGGTGAGGAAATACATGATTACTCTAGCAACCATAATGTGTGCTATAGAACTTTTAGTGTCTTCATATCACAGGCTACAAGTGAGTCAGAGGCACCGATATTCATGAAAGATGCATCTCAATTTTAAGTTCAACAGCTTTAAACCAGAACACATCACGTATAAAGTCCTGGTCGGGAAAGAAAACGTTTCTAAGGATAAGAAGACCTAAATCAACAACAGAAATCACAGAAAAGAGGTACTACGACACACCTGTTGAGGACACAGAGCAGAAGGCTAAATTTCAAAATCTGACGATGAAAAAAGTATTACAAATGATTCTGAAATCAACAGCGAGGGCGTTGGAGAGCGAGTACAGGCAGTAAGGATCGGGGAGAGGAGGACGCTAAGAGAAATAAGGGTTAAAGAGACGTCAGCGGGCGAGGGAACGTAGACATGCACTGAACAAACGATGAAGCAGACAGTTAGCTAAGCAGCGCATAAAAGGTACACAAGGGCCAGGAATTAGTTCATTTACAAGAAGAAAGAAATACAACTTAACCACAAGTAAAGAATTAGACAGTAACACGGCAGATTTCATAAGTTTCACTGTCACAGAAAATGGGGGAATATGAAGACTGGAAAACATGCAACACTACCGGACTGGGAGTTTTATCTTGGAAGATAATGCTCTTATAAAGGAGCTGGACCCACAAAAGGCTAATGAGCCAGAGAGCATCTAAACATTTACACTCAAAAAATGTGCAGAAACCACAGACAGGATTAGACAGCGACGTAGTAAAACGAACAGTACAATGTACCCACCTTTATGTAAGGCGAAAGGGATGTAGTTCTGAGGGTCATATCTCCGTCTAAGGCAAGGCAAGGCTACTCTGCAAGATAAAAGAGAGAGAAAAAATGTAAAGAAAGGGAAGACTGTTTTGGCTTGCAGGGAACTATCTGAGAAGCAACATGTACTTAAGTCATGCACGAGAAATCAACTGGGGTTTGTACGAGAGTAAGCAACATCTCGGAAGAAAGAAGTGGGTTGGCTGATGTACGGTAAAGCACTCAGGTCTTAGGTACTCCTCCTCACTGATGATCCATAAAGAAGTTGGATTTCTATGATGGCTTCAGTAAGAATTAAATGCATTAAAAGGTGTCGAATAGATAAATCAGAGTACAAAAGCGATGGATTCCTTTTCAAGTAAGTATTACAGAGTATTCATATAGTACGCAAGCAATACAGAATAAATGCACTGCAGGTACACACACACACACACATGCACACACACACACACGGTGCATTTTCAGAATAATGGCTGACAAACATTGATAAACTAATTATAATTCAGCATTATCATTATTAGTATTATCATTAGAAACAACGATTAAACTACTTTGTAGAGAACACTAAGAGCTGGGACAAACACCATAGATGAAACTATGGTATAGACCAGGAAAGAACAACAAAGTCCTGGGGTACGTTTGATCGAAGCTGTACCGACACAGGGCGTCGGTACAGCTTCGCTCAGACGCGGACCGAGGCTTCAATAAACTTTTGGGACGTCTCAAAACTTTGTCCGAGACTTACGATTATTCGATCACAGACGGAAGGGATGGCTCGATAACTCTGGGAAGATATCCACACTTAAAGGCGGCGTCACTCAAGTATTTTTTGCGTCAATATCCGGATTTCCATATTTTTTTCATGCTCTGTCATGCACACGAGGAGAAACAACGAGTCAGTCATTTCGTTTTTCGTCCATGTGTACAAGCAAGATGGTGCTGGCTGCTAAGGAAGCTGTGGCGACCTTAAATTTGTTTCTATGACACAGTTTAGAAAGGTGAGGCGTGCTGAAAAGCATACTTGGATGCGCGCGTGATTGGCGCAGACACAGAGTATACATCACACACGTAACTCTCCTCTGTGCGCCAGCGTTATTGTGCTGCACGCCTTCCTCTTCCTTGACCTCGTTGCGTACATGGGATCTCTAATGCTCCATAAACAACACCGGGATTTTATGTATTCAGTGAAGCATACCTGGGGCTGGGTGTCCACGTGAGTACTACGAAGGCCGTGGTGAAATTGTGTCTGCTGCGCATATGAACCCACGTGGTATGAATGTAAACAAATCAAATGAGATATGTTTATGATTCTCAAGATTAATATATTAAGTTTGGACTTATTCAGTTTAGAAATATACAATTGCAATATGTATTTAGTGAACCATTAATTATTTCTAACTAATATATTTAATCTAAGTGAATATTTGCATTCAAGAGTATAGATCTTGATTAAGAATAAGGATGAAAACTTTCGGGATCGAAGCGAAACATTTCGAATTTGCTCGAAGGGCCGCGAAATTGACGGAAATTTAAAAGAAAACGAGGATAAGTCAGAGAAACTGACACAAAAAGTGTTAATGTGGCGCTGTCTTATGGCCAACATTAAACCACACAGAGTTTGTTAATACACGTCAAATCAGAATCTATCTTTATATCGATTTACTTTAACTGATAAGGAATATATGTAAAGAAGTAAGAACAGTATATGACTTACTGAAAATGGATAAAGCAACATATCCAAAATCAAATACGAAACTTTGAAACTCCGGTTAGGAACATGCAAACATTAAAAGAACACAGTGACCTACAAGTAGCTACAGTGACTGTATACAGATGTGCGGTCACTGTATACATGATTAACTGAGCACGAACACAGCCCCTTGAGCACGACGGTACGACCCTTGAGCACGACGGTACGGCCCTTGAGCATGACGGCACAACCCCTGGATATGATAACGTGACCTCTGATCTGACTAATTAAGGGTCAGGTCATCATATCTAAGGGTAAGACCGTCATGTTGGTCAAATGGCCTGAGGATATGTTCCTTGAAGCAGCTGGACACACCGCAGACACAAAATACACCACATCTACACGCTTTCCCCAGATGTTCTCTGCTGATCACAACTCGAGACCACACAGCTCTTCTCCTTCATATTTTCAACATCATTCTTTTTATGCTGTATCATTTCATTCACTTCAACAATCTTATAACTCATTCAGAGCTTCAAGTCAGCCAATTAGACACTTTAACCATCCTGTAACTCATTCATTACTCACCTGTACAATCCTCAAACTCCAAATCGACATATTGATCATTTTTACAATCCCTCCTCTCCTAATCAACTCATTTATCATTTCGTATACAACCCTATAACTCCAGGTCTACCCATTCATCACTCGACCTCCAAATCTACTCATTCATCACACCACCCCCATTACTCGGTAACTCCGTCGCCACATCCTCCTACCACACCATTTACCCAACCCCATCAACTCCAATTTCATTGGAATGGGTGGTTTGTTGAAGAACTGCGAAGGGGCTGGACGAGGAAGGTGGCGGGGTGAGACAAGACAGCTGTAAAGACGTATGGTTTAGGTTTACTGGTGTGCGAGTGGTTTATTGGATATGTATATTGGTGCTTTATCTATATACTCGTGGCTAAGTAGGTGTGTGTGTGTGTGTGTGTGTGTGTGTGTGTGTGTGTGTGTGTGTGTTTAATGAATGACTGGAACTCTTCTGTCTTTTCGGCTCGGTGGCAACCAAGTGTATTCTATGTCTGCGCTGCTCTAGTGATCTGGGATATTTATATCTTTACTTTGTGTCTTCGCTGTCTTCTATTCTCTCACCAATCTTTTTCTTTGCTTCTCTTAAACACGTACCAGTGGGTGTTGTTTCATCCACAGCAACCAACGGGTGAACGGTAGCGAGGACAATCGAAAGCAAGAGTCAGGAAGTTATTCTTCCCAACAAGTTTTGACAACGCCTTCTTCAGAAGAGTTTCGACAACGTTCGAAACTACTTGAGAACAGACTCCTGGCTTTTGCTTTCAGTTCTCATTTTCACCTCAGTACCGATAGGTTTTATGGTAAGTCGTCTATATAGGCTTTCAGTGTATGAATATATCATTCACGAGTAAGAAATTGTTGAGCTTTATCTCATACCATCTGCAGCGTCAGCCAGTCGGACACAAGGTGAGTGGGAACTTGGGACTAGATTAACATACGATTATATAGCCTTTAATAAGATGATCTTGATTTCCTGGAGGATTCTGGAGTCTATACAGAAGACCGTCAGGGTTGCTCTTCCCTGTATTACTTTCTTGTTGGTATGGCGTAATAGTATACCTCGTGAAGCTGGTGTATGGCCCTAGAGCCGCATCCAATTTCTCTCTATTACTTGATTTTACTCTCCTCATTCATGCAGTTGAAAGCTTTGTCTGTTTTGATTTCCCTGTATCAGTCGAAGCTGTTGAATATGGATCCTTCTAACTGTACAAGAAAGATATGTATTCAGAGGGGCCAGTGTACTCTAGACGACCTTTATTTGTGTGACGTCGCCTGGTGAAAACTATTTCCATACTTATATTTCCTGCTGGAGGGGGTGACACCTGGTGCGTTTGTTATAAATAGTGTTAGTAACAGGAAGTTACCTTGTGGGGTCCCGCTTGGTAATGGAAATTCTGATGACGTCGTTGTGTTTATGGTTATTACAGCGGTACGTTGGCTGAGGACGTTACACGGTAGTCCTTTCGGTAATGAATGGCATGCGTAGCTGGAACGATTTCCATTTAGTATGTGCAACTGTGCAGTTCATTCCTAGGACCTCTGGTGACCGCTGTATTTTTAGCAGCGGTTGACGTTGCTGAGGTGGTGCTCTGACCCTTCCGTGAAAGCCATACTAACTGTGCTTGTAATGGCTGTGGTCTTCTAGGTGCTGCCTTAATCTTAGGTCAGTTATTCTCAAAAATGTTTCCCTGTTATCTTTAAAGGAGAAATGGGTTAGCCTCTTTGCGTCACTGTCCATATTTCTGGTTTCAATACGCCTGTTGCCTGACTTCCATAAGTCTCCCGAGAAAGTATTCAATGTTCAGCATATAATTGTGGATGTGGAGAAGGAGGCGAAGGCCTTCTCGTGGTACCAGACTAATTTGCCTCTTGTCTACTTGACTCTCTCTCGGGTCTATGTCTTTCGTTTTTGGGTGTCTATGGTCTAGTGCCATAATGTCATGTGGTGGTTCTTAGACAGCCAGCCTAGTTATGAACGTAGTTCTGGCATCATTTCAGGCGTGATTTTGACCAAAGGCTCCCATGTGCTCCTATATTCCTACGCTGTATTCTGATCGCCATCTATTCTAACACAAATTCCTGGCACATGACTAACCACACTCTATCAGTCTTCATCCCAGTACCCCTGTCCCTCTGTCTTCATCCCAGTACCCCTGTCCCTGTCTTCATCCCAGTACCCCTGTCCCTCTGTCTTCATCCCAGTACCCCTGTCCCTCTGTCTTCATCCCAGTACCCCTGTCCCTTTTAATGCATCACTCCTTACACCTCAAAAATAACACCTAAACTCCATCATCCTCCCCAACTTCCTCCAAACCCCATCAGTCCTGCCTTCTGGCTGAGACCTGCTTGACCAACCTGGGCGGAAGACGGGCAGGTGACCACCGTAATGACACGTGACGTCCGAACCCCAAGACCTCCCGTAGTGTCCACACGCAAGATCCATGTCTCCTCGCCAGCTGGTGTCCACACCCGTGCCACACGCCCTCACACCTCCTACGGTGTCTCCAACCACGCGCCCACGCCAGCAGGTGGTGTATCTACGCACGCCCAACGCCTTTAAATTTTCAGTACTGTCCGTGAGCGAACCCCAAGCTCACAGTGTCCACACAGACGCCCTACGCTCTCGCAGTGTTCCCATGAGCACCCCATGCCCTCATAGTGTCCCCACACGCGTCCCACGCCCTCACGGTGTCCTCACGCGCGCGACCCACGCCCTTGCACGTCCCCACGTGCGCCCCATGCTCTCACAGCGTCCTCCGCGCGCGCGAGACTTGCCTCCTGCTGGAGCCACAGTGGGGACCCCAACGAGCGGTAATCACCAAGATCATATCGTCTAATACCGGCGGAAGTGGGTGCTGTGGCCCCACGCACGGAGGCTCCCGCCTGCATACGAGATGATAGCCACTCGGGCGGTGATTATCACACGGGCCTGACGGTACCATGTGCACGGGCGGGACCCCGGCGTCGGCTGCCCTACACCGCCCACTATAATTACCCCCACGCTGCAATTTTCCTACTTGGTGGCCAGGGGCGGCGGGCGGCTTCCCTAACCCTCCCGGCTGCCCCAAGGGCGGGCATTACCGGGCTGCCGGTCAAGCCACAGTTGGGGAAAAAACTCGACTCTTTAACATACGGTGGCGGGGACCCGAGCCGGATGTAACCCATACATTTTTGTGCCGTCTTACGGAAGCTGATATTAAGCAGCAATCTGATGATTTCTATCTTTTTATCTGAGTGAATTTATCCGTCTATCTATTTGTCTATCTTGTTATCTACTTATCTATCTTCTTATCTACTTATCTATCCATCTATCTAAGTATATATCCATCCATCAAAAAATAAGATGGTCAGAGGTCCGGAAATTCAAGGCTCCATCTGTAATGAAGACCGAAGAGGGAAACAGCTAATTTGCAGGTGGTGTCTACAGCAGCTGCCTTCCTCACACACACTCTGCGCCCGTGTATAAGAGGAGGAACTTGTGGTATTACTCCTACAAATGAGGAAAGCTAATGAAAGGAAACTGACAGAAGGTACAAAACAATATTGGACGACATTCTGACGCATCGACATCAGTAGAGTTGCAGGTAACGAGCGCCATCTGTGACAGCGTTACCAGACACCAGGATGAGTGAGGGGTATCGAGACACGTCACAACAGATGCAAGATCCCTTAATCATGGTTTGTTGTATGGACTAAATGTACGTATATAGAAAGACATAAAAGGATGCGATGCTAAACGGAGCGTTCAGCTCCAAACACCAAGCTCAGATCTAAGAGAGTATAAGCTCAGAACTGAGAGTGAACACTCACAGCAACGAGTGAACTCTCAGAGCCGAGGGTGAAAAATCAAAAGAATGAACATTCGAAACTGAAAGTAAACAATCAGAGCTGAGAGAGAGAACACTCAGGGCAAAGAGCGAACATTCAGAAAAGTGAGTGAGCACTCAGAACTGACAGCGAACATTCAGAGCTAAAAGAAATGGAACAGCGAGGCTTTTGATGTACCACAGTGACCAGGATAGATCACTGGCTGGTCAGAAATACATAAGATACAACACCAAAAGATCATTACGACGGCGTAACACAAGCGACCAGGTCCATGGCAGGACCACTGATGAAACATGAGTCACTTGCTATGATGCCGTATATATGAGATGTTTTGAGGATAGTATGTGGTGTAAGTAAGAAATGAAAGGGTAAGAGAGATGTGTGGTAATAAAATGAGAGTGGTTGAGAGAGCAGAAGAGAGTGTATTGAAAAGGTTTGGTCACATGGAGAGAATGAGCGAGGAAAGATTGACAAAGAGAATATATGTCTCAGAGGTGGAGGGAACGAGAAGTGGGAGACCAAATTGGAGGTGGAAGGATGGAGTAAAAAAGATTTTGAGCGATCGGTGCCTGAACATACAGGAGGGTGAAAGGCGTGCAAGGAATAGAGTGAATTGGAATGATGTGGTATACAGGGGTCGACGTGCTGGCGATGGATTGAACCAGGGAGTGTGAAGCGTCTGGGTTAAACCATAAAAATTTTTGTGGGGCCTGAATGTGGAAAGGGGGCTGTGGTTTCGGTGCATTACACATAACAACTAGAGACTGAGTGTGAACGAATGTGCCTAGCGATACCTAGTACAATTCCATGACCCCTTTAACGGTGTCCTGCAGCTTCAAGGCAACGCTGCTGTCACGAGCAAGAACCTGACGGACGTCTGTCTGTGAGGCGTCCCAGTACGAGGCAGCGTTAGTTCTCGTCCGCTGACGTTGATGTTGTCTCACCAAAGGTATCTTTTCGCTCGCGAAGTCACCACAGTGTAAACAGAATCCGCTGGAACAAACATATGTATATCTATCTGTCTATCTATCTATCTACCTATCATATATATATATATATATATATATATATATATATATATATATATATATATATATATATATATATATATATATATATATGTATGTATATATATATAATTACCTTAGACTAATTTCTACGAAGGAGTCCAGGTGTCACCCAAGACCTTTGTAATGACTCCTAACATCCCAAGGCTGCGTTATTTCAAGTAGCAGAGAAATGTGAGAAATTCTTTGACAAGACTGTATTCCCAATGATACTGCCTTGCCAATGGTAACTTTTCAGCTGCTTTGTAAGCTCGAGCAGGCGGAGTCTGGTAACACACACACACACACACCATTTCAAAGAAGTGCCTCATTCCAAGCTTCCGTGATATTACTAAGAAACACTCAAAGACAAAGCAGTGATAACAAACACTATTACGTACCTGTTGTATGGTACCACCGGAGGAAAGCACTACAGAAACAGCTACGTAGATAACCACCCCATCCTGCCACTATATTACCTTTAACTGTTACATAACAAGTGGTTACAAGAGAACCAATGACTGGCCAAAGTGTTCAGGTTTTAAAGAACATGTGCAGACGTACCCTTGCCCCAAGCTCTTACGTGTGTTCCTATGGTTCCATATCCCTTGATCAGGGTTGTAAAATTTTTTCGGGACTAACTCAATCATTCCCGTTTCAGATCAGGTCACAGATACTGAAAATAAGACCATAATACGGGCTTTCCTTGCTCATAGTGTAACTAGTTTATAAGTAATGTAAGAAAAAGTAAAAACAATGTAGCACTTTTTTTCTTTCCTCAAGCACAAAATCATATGTTGATGCATATTATTCTTTTTCACGTGGCTATATCCTCAGAGATCTTAATTTTACCCTCGCAAAATGTCAAAAAAGTGATTATTTAAACTTACCCTCTCATCTGCCTCTTAACTATATTGTTCATGCTTCCTTAAGAAGCTTCGTATCTGAGGAAAAATCATCTGGCTGTAAAGAGTGAGGCAGATAGACAAGAAGCATCTTAAATAAAACCTGGATAAAAATTGCAGTGTGAACAATAATACTCTAGTTCTAAGACTAGAATTATTACGCAGCTTTACAGACCTCAGCGAAAGGAACTGGTCTTAAGAACTGGCCGGCATAACTTCATTTGTCTTTTAAACCGCTTTTATTCAATGACCTTCACGAGAATCTGCAACTGGATCATGATTTCAAAATTTACGGTAGTCCATATTTCCACGAGAGACATTATCCCTCAAAGACACACAAGGAATCCGAAGAACAGAAGACTGAATACATATCCTCAGATCAGCTAGTTCCTATACCACATGGTTACGAGACATGGGACCTCGACACTGTATATGGAAACATCTTGATATGTAACATCTCTATCGCTTCAGGGGGACGACGGGTCAAAGTTAAGGGCGTAGTAGGGCATAGGGTCTATGGATCCGACGTGCGTGGAGATCAGAACCCCTGCCAGGCTAACGTATAGCAAGGCTTTAACATAATCTCTACTTGTCAAGAAGTTTTATTTACTTGAGATATATCTTGACTATGGCGTCATGAGAGAAAGAATGATTAACAAGCCATTATTCTTTTAATAGCGCAGTTATTACGCTCCTTAATTTATCAAACTTATAAACAAACCTTCTCGTCTGTTTTGATATGACAGTCATGTATTCCAAGCGAACAAACTGAGTAGCAAGTTAACTCGTAACTAAACCCGTTCTCTTCTGTGGTTACCCTGGGTGCTTGGTGACAGCGAGACCAAAAATATTATTCTCAATAGTTTGTGTGTAAGGGTAAAGTAGGCACAACCTCGTACCCAATCACGACCAGCCTTCACCCAAATAACAGGGTAAATCCAGTCATCCATTATGAGAAAATAAATCTGGAACAAAGGACCGAAAATCACCCTTTGAGGCCACGGAGAAAATAGCCTGCATGTCGTGACTGCGCCCTTCATAATTTCCCGCGACCCATGTTGACAAACCTCCCAGCTGTGCGTTAACTTCCGCTTCCCGCCACCAGGTGTCCTTTTTCGCGCCAGTTTTGAAACCCAAACACTGTTGCTTGATAATGATGACTTGTAATCCGCCAATGATGATTTTGGGAAGTGTTTAAAAATGTATCACGCGATGTTAATGGTGATCAATTATGTGAAACGCCGGGAGGGAAGGTGTAATTTGCGAGGTGAGTGGAGAAGCGAGGTGATGACATATGAGAGAGGCAGGCGGGAAGTGGAGGCTGAAAAGAAGAGATGGAATAATGTCAAAGACAAAAATCTGTATCGAGAAGAGTCCGACGAAGCGAAAGCGCAACAGACGTGCATGAATGATGTAAAAAAAAAAAAAAAAAGAACGGATACAACACGGCAGCTAATGGACCATCACTGGAACATAACAATGAGGAAGGAATGAGGAGAACACGATTCATGGCAGAACGAGTCTCGCACAACTGCTTGGCGAGGAAGCACGAGGACAATGTGAACAGGAACTCACACAAAGGGATAATTAGGAAGACTCGGGCGTTAAGCGATAAACACTACTCGTAAAATGCAAATGCTCATCAGGACGACGCTGTTAAACAATCAACAGATGCGACCCCATGACGACAGAATATAAAGCCCAGAGGATTTATAAACGATCTTGAATGCATTTACGTCGCTCATTGATCCTCTTCTCTACCACCGCTCATCCCCAAACAGACATGAGACGGGTAACTCTCCATCGACAACCGCAAGATCAACCTATTCATGAGGGAGATGAACGCGCACTGAGGAAGACCACGACAGGTGGGTATATGCTAGCGTGATATTACCCATGATGCACCTCCCCGGCAATCAAGTGAGCATCGCAACCCTTCATTTGGGCTTCCTCCGGGTTGGGCTCAGCGGATCCAAACCGCCACTTAGCCGATCCAAGTCGGTAATTTAAAGGATTGCCGACGAGCGCCATGTTGGTTTTGTAAAGCCTATCTTATGTCATTATCAACTTTGATTTTCGGCTAGATCTTGTCTCCCCTGGTCATTTATTGCACACGTCAGCTATTATGCCGGCCAACTCTTTTGCATATCAAGAAAGATGGGGCAGTGAAATTATACAACGCACGCTGGAAACACCGCAATTTGGGAGAGAGAGAGAGAGAGAGAGAGAGAGAGAGAGAGAGAGAGAGAGAGAGAGAGAGAGAGAGAGTACGGGCGGCTTGTGAGGCGAGTACGAGAAACACCAGGCTCCGCGTTCCCTGTGGAGCTGCCCAACACCATGTTCGGCCGGGTGCAGGGATAAGAGCCGGGCGTGCGTCGGGGAGAGTACGCGCCAGACTCTGGCTTGGACCAGGCGCTGGCGGCATTATTCAGACTTTAAAGAGATATGCGGCGGGTCGAGCACACGCGAGACCTCTCGACCATTCGCTTGAGGAGAGATTGGACTTAATCTATAAGTCGATCATCCGCGGATACCTGAAACACTGGACCATACATTGCTGACAAGGTCAGACTATATGTACATGCATACGTCGAGAGAAGCGTGCGCCAGATGTTTGCTCCTTGCGCTAGGGTGAGACTTTACAGACAAGCGTCAGTGAACGTACTAACATTTATTTTCTTATGACGTTAGTGTCTCGTCCAGCATCGTCAGGAATAGGTTATCTGGCGAGACACCACGTCGACCAAGTTGAGGACGAGAGTTTGCAACCTTTGAAGTATGCCTCAGCCACTGAACGATAAGCGAAGTGTAACGGTTAATGTTCCTGACCCGTGATGCATTCACGGGCCGCCCAGGGTAGAGCCCATAGGTTCGAGTTCTGGTTGCGGCAGTCGGTCCATAGTCAACCCAGCTGTTCATCCACCCTTAGGTTGGTCGATAAAATGAGTACTTGGCTTATGCTAGGGTGTGTGTGTGTGTGTGTATATATATATATATATATATATATATATATATATATATATATATATATATATATATATATATATATATATATATATATATATATATTCATTTATTTATATATATATATATATATATATATATATATATATATATATATATATATATATACACACACATTAATGAAATGGCCTTGATTAGTGCCTCAGTTGCCCGTGGCGTCTCAGCTAACATAAAGAAGACTATAATTATGTGCTTGGGTAAGGGTATGTTGCACCCTTGCCCCTCTGCCTTCCCCGGTACTGCCTCTTGCGTTGGTGTAAGAGTATGTTAATCCACCACCCAGCCTTATGTGCTGGTGTCAGGTCGTGGTTCATACAGCCTCATTATGCTAGTGCGCTGCCAGTTGACATACCAGCTCCATGCGCTGTTGTAAGCTGGGGTGACCCCACCTCCCTCCACCTCATGCACTGATGTAAGAACAAGTGACCTCCCGCGTAATGCATTGTTTGCGGCACATGTGACCTACCAGCCTGGCCTGCCAGTGAAAACACATATGACCTCCCAGCCTCACATAGGAAGCACATGTGACCTCCCAGCCTCACCTGGGAAGCGCATGTGACCTCCCAGCCTCACCTGGGAAGTATATGTGACCTCCCAGACTCACCTGACGGTCCAAACTTATGTGACCTCCTAGCCTCACCTGGGAAGCACGTGTGACCTCCCAGCCTCACCTGGGAAGCACGTGTGACCTCACAGCGTTCTACTCTAGTGAGAACGTGGGACCTCCTTGCCTCATACATTAAGCACATGTAATTTTCTCCCCTTTATGGTTACTGATGTGCACGTGACCTCCGGCCTAACCCACTACTGTACGTATAATGTTATCTCACGTGCTGCTGTGGACACGTGACCTCACTCACCCATGCGTTGGTGTTCCTCATGTGTCGGTGCAAGCATGAGTAACGTCCCCCACCTCACAGCACCAAGGATCCCCCCTGCCCCAGGCGTCATTATGAGCCAAGCGCTCACTCACGGGGTCTGGTCCATGTTCCATGTCATGGTAAAACCTCCGCTGTGTTTAAAGTTCTCTGGTGTTACCCTTCCGGAGTCTTTCCCTCTACTGGCTGGGGTTCAGCGTCGGCGGCCGCGTGGGTTCCAACGACCGAGTTCAGAGAATTATCAGACGGCCGCTGATCTACATCTTCACTGTGGCATGAATTATGACACAAGAGATAAGTCTCTCTCTCTCTCTCTCTCTCTCTCTCTCTCTCTCTCTCTCTCTCTCTCTCTCTCTCTCTCTCTCTCTCCAGTCCTCATGATCGAGAATAATTATTAATTTCTCACGACTTTATCTTTCGCTTGATAGTTTTTTTCATGGGTGTTCCGTCAGGTGGTGTTGCGTCACAAACCACAACCAGATCATGGATGTATTACGTTCATGCTTCTTGGTTACAACCTTTGCGTCTTTCATACCAGGTGTTGCCCGGCGCTGGCAGAGTCTGTAGCCAGGGCGTCGTCTGCTGGTGACGTGATCCGTCATCACCTCGGTGCCTCGTATGTAGAGAGCCGTGGGCATCTACCAGCCCCCGCGGACTCTTGTTATAATCACGCTGCCCCACTCTTGATGCAGGGTTACCGGTCCGCCCACACACCGCATCCCGCCCACACACACACGAATTCCCTCCATCATCCCGCCCACACACCTCGCCAGAGCACATCTCGTTCCTCGGGCCCCGCACACGCCGCCGCCCTCCCAAGCTGAGGCCAAGCCAGCCGTTCCCACACGCCTCCTCCGCACGCCTCTCCAGGACTCGTCCTGCCTACACCTGGCGGCCACAGTCGGCATGCTGGGTGCGGGCGACACCCCCGGGGAACACATATCGTCCAAGCAGCCACAGATCCTGGCCACACACACCCTCCCTCACACTGAGTCCTGTGCGAAACCAAAGATCCAGGAACATGCCCACGCCGAACACATCTGACAATGCTCACGCCTAAGTCCAAGTCATGTGCTTCTGTATGAATAGTTAATTACAGATAAATCATAACTCAGGCGCGCACACACACACACACACACACACACACACACACACACACACACACACACACACACACACACACACACACAAACAAACAAACAAACAAAATATATATATATATATATATATATATATATATATATATATATATATATATATATATATATATATATATATATATATATATATATTTTATTATTATTATCATTATTATACTTTGTCGCTGTCTCCCGCGTTTGCGAGGTAGCGCAAGGAAACAGACGAAAGAAATGGCCCAACCCCCCCCATACACATGCATATACATACGTCCACGCACGCAAATATACATACCTACACAGCTTTCCATGGTTTACCCCAGACGCTTCACATGCCTTGATTCAATCCACTGACAGCACGTCAACCCCGGTATACCACATCGCTCCAATTCACTCTATTCCTTGCCCTCCTTTCACCCTCCTGCATGTTCAGGCCCCGATCACACAAAATCTTTTTCACTCCATCTTTCCACCTCCAATTAGGTCTCCCTCTTCTCCTCGTTCCCTCCACCTCCGACACATATATCCTCTTGGTCAATCTTTCCTCACTCATTCTCTCCATGTGCCCAAACCACTTCAAAACACCCTCTTCTGCTCTCTCAACCACGCTCTTTTTATTTCCACACATCTCTCTTACCCTTACGTTACTCACTCGATCAAGCCACCTCACACCACACATTGTCCTCAAACATCTCATTTCCAGCACATCCATCCTCCTGCGCACAACTCTATCCATAGCCCACGCCTCGCAACCATACATCATTGTTGGAACCACTATTCCTTCAAACATACCCATTTTTGCTTTCCGAGATAATGTTCTCGACTTCCACACATTCTTCAAGGCCCCCAGAATTTTCGCCCCCTCCCCCACCCTATGATCCACTTCCGCTTCCATGGTTCCATCCGCTGCCAGATCCACTCCCAGATATCTAAAACACTTCACTTCCTCCAGTTTTTCTCCATTCAAACTCACCTCCCAATTGACTTGACCCTCAACCCTACTGTACCTAATAACCTTGCTCTTATTCACATTTACTCTTAACTTTCTTCTTCCACACACTTTACCAAACTCAGTCACCAGCTTCTGCAGTTTCTCACATGAATCAGCCACCAGCGCTGTATCATCAGCGAACAACAACTGACTCACTTCCCAAGCTCTCTCATCCCCAACAGACTTCATACTTGCCCCTCTTTCCAAACTCTTGCATTTACCTCCCTAACAACCCCATCCATAAACAAATTAAACAACCATGGAGACATCACACACCCCTGCCGCAAACCTACATTCACTGAGAACCAATCACTTTCCTCTCTTCCTACACGTACACATGCCTTACATCCTCGATAAAAACTTTTCACTGCTTCTAACAACTTTCCTCCCACACCATATATTCTTAATACCTTCCACAGAGCATCTCTATCAACTCTATCATATGCCTTCTCCAGATCCATAAATGCTACATACAAATCCATTTGCTTTTCTAAGTATTTCTCACATACATTCTTCAAAGCAAACACCTGATCCACACATCCTCTACCACTTCTGAAACCACATAATAATAAAATAATATATAGGAATATAAATAGCCTCTGTGGTGTCAGTTAGCCTTAACGACCATGAGCCAGCACAAGCCCTCCCGGGATTTGTCCCATATGGGTTCGTCTTGGTTACAACAGTACTGACCGATAAATGAGTATCTGGTGTAAGCTAGTGTGTGTGTGTGTGTGTGTGTGTGTGTGTGTGTGTGCATAAAGACATGGCACATATCTACAAGGTTATGAGACGGGGCAACACGAGTGTAAAACTGTCTTCCCGTGACACACAGACAGTAATCACAAACACACAGGATGTAATCTGCAGGAGTGTGTGTGTGAGAGGAACTTGGCAAGAAACATTTTGTCTAACCTGTCGCAAAACCTAGAGCTACGAAAAACGTGTCGTGTGAGTTACGTGTTGTTCAAAGTCTCAGGTGTGAGGTGAAGACATTGTACATCCGTGAGACTGAGGGACGCACACACACACACACACACACGCACATACGGTCTGCCAGGAGGATATATAAACAAGGCACCACATTTAATCCTCCATCACGCTATCCACACATCTATCCACCTACACTACACATCTATCTGTACACGATAGAAATATCTTCTGTTTCTCGACTGTATCTTCGTCTGTTCCACTCTCTCCTTTTCCTCCCTGAATCATCATATCAGACTTATCTATATCATATGTTAAGTATCCGATACTTGCAGTCCCTCTCTTGATAGCAATTAGGATATACTTATACATCACTTTAGTTCGGATTTGGTGAGGGAATCTTAAATCCCGCAGACGAACCTTTGGAGTGGACGATGCTCACAAGGTGTTCCGTGAGGCACCATCAACCCACACCTGACCGTAACCCGACGTGGGACTAGAGTACAGGGTGTTGCAGGGACTGTCTCTTCCTTTCTGTGGGTGAAGCAGGTAAGAGATCGATGGCGAGATGAGGGAAAGAGAAGAGGGAGAGGAGGAGGAGGAGGAGAATCTTGGAGGGAAAGATGATATGAAGTAAGGAGTAATACAAAAAAAAAAAAAAGAGAAATGGAAAAGGGAATGTGAGGGAGGTCCATACTCTATGTAAGTAGAGTAAAATGTGGATGGCAGTGTAGGAATGAGAGAGTAGATATATATCGACCGAGAATAACAGAACTGTCTGGACCAACTTTACGAAACTTGTAAGAGGATAACGAACTGGCGAAGGAGAACATTGATAACGCAGGGGAAGAAGAGATACAATCGTAATAATGGGATATCAGCAAAAAGATGGAGAGATTACTTTGAAGGTTTCTTAGATATATTGGTCATGGGGATGAAGAGATAATATTCTCCGTTGCTCATAAAAGGACAGAACGCGAGGCCTGAGAGAGAGAGAGAGAGAGAGAGAGAGAGAGAGAGAGAGAGACAGTGTCTGCTCGAAGTTTCGAAATACGAACGTTCGAGCAGATGTTTCTTCAACTTCTGAGCACACAACCTTACGGGTCTTGAGCACGACAATACAACCCTTGGACATTACGGTAAAGCCCTTGAGCATAACGGCACAGTCCTTAAGCACAACGGTACAACCTTTGGGTATGAAGGTCCGGCCCTTGAACACAACGGTATTGCACGAAAGTTCATGTCTTCCGCGAGTCACGAGCGGTGTTGACGTTCCAGTGTCCACCACGCCCTCCCATATCAAGGGTCAGGTCAAAGGTCAGACCATCCTATCCAAAGGTCATGCCACAGTGGCCATCAACAGCCAGCATCATGACCCCAGCTACCACCTCTTGCTGTTCAGTACCATGGTCAGGATCCCACAACCACACCACATACACACTGTGTTCACCCCTGACTAACATCCCAGCCACCTACATCAGCCCTCACCCCATGCTAACGTCTCTCTCCCACATTCACCGTTCACCCCACACTAACACCCTACACACTCTCGCTCCACCCCTTTACCCACTCCAGGTCTTCCCCTGCTTTCCCTTAACTTCACTCATGAAAAACCCCTAAGTTACTTCTCATCACTCACTCTTTACCTCACACTGTCTCTACTTAATCATCTTCGAACTCCACCTCTCCCTTTATCAACCTCTCATGCAGTATCTCCTCCCTTCAACATCACTTCTCAGACTCTACAACTCTCCTTACACTGATCTTGAGAGCTGCTCCATATCTCGGTCCTGCGCTTTCTCTGTCAGATCTATCACTACACACTCATGGATGACTGCCACACATCAGGCTAGGCTGAAAAAGTCCCCTCCAACAGGCTTTGCCAGACTTACAGACTGACATTCTGATACCTTTCTAGTTTTTCCGAAGCGCGACAGCCGACAGGTACCGACTTTCCACCACTCCACTGTCTCATCTGTAACTCCTCCATCGTCGTGTAGTTGCTAACTACTCACGTGGAACATATGTCAGCCTCCTCATCATTCAATCACTTCTATGTTCGTGACGCCCCCTTCCTCCAGTACAGCCACCTCACATTTCATAACGTTCCTCGTCAACCACTTCTTAGTGAGCCTTCCCCTGAATTATCTCTCAATGTCTTGTAGCTTTTGCGCGGCGACCTAGACATAAATAACGTCTGGTTTGCAGCCGGTAATTTCCTCTCCTCCTCCTCCTCCTCCTCCTCCACAGTTCCCCGCCTTTCTTCTCTGCCTGCGTCAGAAGGGACAGCGGCGGCAGCAACAAAGCAGACAAACTGCTGGATCACTGTAGGAGCAATGATGGGAAAACAACCGATGCTCGCTGTAAAGGGTTTTCGCCGAAATCAATGCAGGTGACGATATATATATATATATATATATATATATATATATATATATATATATATATATATATATATTGTAGGATCACGTCAATGTTTCAGTAACACTGTGTTTTCATTAAGGTGCTGGCGAGTGAGATTTATGAAAATCATATTACGATTGCATTATACAGTGGGTGGTTTCCGTTTTCAAGGCAGGCTGTTCAACGTCGACCGATTGCTGTAGTAGCCATACCGCTGTAGTTTACGTTGCGTTAACGTCTGCGACCTTCAGCTGGGCAGGAGGACTTGTAAACTACACTGGTAGATTGCAGCGGGTTTGTGAGAGCCCGGTTCTCATAATGTAGTCACTGGTTTTCTCTCGTTGTTGTGGTACATGATGACGTTGAGACGATCTTCAGGGATGCTGCAGGTCATGTCCCTGGGTGTTATCTCCACGATCGCTCGCCCGTCCGGCAGGGAGGAGACGTCTGGGTTTTGTAGAAGACTTGATGGACAGTTCCAAGTTGTTGTTGTGCGTGATTTACGAGTCTTGTTTGGAGAAACATACGTGTCCCGTGATCAATGGTTCAATTTGTAAAACCTTTTGTTCAATAAAATTTGCTTCACTCTGGTGGTTTCTGGATGACAGAGATCCCTTGATGAACAAATTTTGTGAGCTCGACTTAGCAAGGCTCTGAGTGCGCTTAATTTCCGCCTCTCGTGGCTCTCACTCTCAGCGTCTTGGCACCTGTCCTAAACAAGAGAGTTGAGGTGGACGCTAGAGTGATATAAGCCAGGATGTTTCCTTCAGGGAAGAGGATCTTATTGTCTTCAGGTGGATCTCAGGACAGATGTCTCTTTCATAGCCTTCTGTATCTTTTTTTTTGAAGGCGTTCTTCTTCCTCTAAGAAATGCCTTCAAGAAATCAGCAGAAGGTAACCGAACGGATGGTGGTGGCGTCTTGCAGAACATGTTTTACTGCATGAGAATGAGAGAGAGAGAGAGAGAGAGAGAGAGAGAGAGAGAGAGAGAGAGAGAGAGAGAGAGAGAGAGAGAGAGAGAGAGAGAGGGAGGGAGGGAGGGAGAGGGAGAGGGAGAGGGAGAGAGAGAGAGAGAGAGAGAGAGAGAGAGAGAGAGAGAGAGAGAGGTGTGCAAGGCTGAGAAAGAGGTTGAAGGGTAGCCAGACCAGATAGGCAGGGCTGAATGTCGACACATTCTGGCAAAATATCATGGCAGACGTCATCATCTGTTCCTTTCCGAGCCATATTGTTCCTGTTGATGTTCAAGATATCTTCATGCAGATATTGGGAAGCAGATAGCTTGCATCATGGCCTCCTGGGACGTGACCAGCACAGAATTACCGACCTACAACCTTTCTGGGGCTTCTAAGATGATCATCGACAAATACAAGATCTCATCAAGAAAAATGATCGGATGGCAAGGATTGCTCTGTGATAATGTGACCTGAACGTGACGCAGACTTCCAGTCCTATAATACTAATGATAATGATAATGATAATTATGATAATGATAGTAATAATAATCAGGAAATGATAATAATAATGATAATATTAATATTAATAATAATAATAATAATAATAATAATAATAATAATAATAATAAATGATACAAATAACGATAATAATAATAATAATAATAATAATAATAATAATAGTGATAACAACGATAATTGATGATGGCGAGGTGCCTGAGCATGTGTAGTGCCACTGTATAAAGACAAGGGGCATGAAGGTGTGTGTTCAAACTGGAGAGGCATAAGTCTGAGTGTGCCTGTTATGATGTATGGATGGGAGGGCAGTTGTTCAGAGACTGAAGACATGCACAGCGTCAGACTGGGGGAGGAAAAGTGTGGTTTTCAGAAGCGGTAGAAGATGTATGGATGGGAGGGCAGTTGTTCAGAGACTGAAGACATGCACAGCGTCAGACTGGGGGAGGAAAAGTGTGGTTTTCAGAAGCGGTAGAAGATGTATGGATCAGGTGTTTGCTCTGAAGAATGTGTGAGAAATACATAAAGAAAGCGAAGGATCGGTATGCAGTGTTTATGGATCCAGAGACGGCATATGATAGGGTTGATGGAGATGTCTTGTTATATGGTTATATGGTGTGGGAGAAAAGCTTTTAGAAGCAGTGATAAGCTTTAATCAAAGGTTGAAAACATGCGTAGGAGACAGATTTGCCACATGGTGATACAGCTTGTTAATGAACACCCCTAACGATTTGTATAGGCACAACTGATGGTTCCGATAGGAATCAACTTTGTAATTGTATATCATGAAAAAGTTGCCCGAGTCAGACCAGAGGAGCAAAAGAGGAGATTTTATCAAAGTTCTAACAAGCGTAATTATTCGCAAATGTTCACAATACAGATCAAACCGACTTTTTATGAGATCATTTGAACTTGTTATTCTTAAATTCTTTGAGCAATTTTCTTTATCTATATGATCCTGTGGTACTGACTTAACAACGTATACATTTAATTTCTACAGCTACACCTTAACCAAACAAGACTCAGGGTGTTAGCTGAGGCCTGGAAGACGGCTGGAGCGTTCAAAGTTTGTTTCTAAATGAGATACAGTACCCGTATCGTGGACTGGCTGCTGGCCAACCTTGAGTGCATGGTACATTCCGGACTCAGTGAACCTCCCACTCATGTTATCTTTATTCATGATCATCTTTTCATATCAATCACTTACAACCTCCTCCTCTTTTTTTTCGTTTCGCTGCCTTCACCCCTCGTAGTCATCATCACATAGAAAACGTAATAGAAGAAGTCCTTGCCATACAAGCCGCGGTGTTCGTTTTTATATTTCTGAAAACTCCTAAGGCGCCTGGAAACCCACTTCCAGGCTGTTGCTGGTTACGCCAGCATATGGCAAGACTTACAAAAGAGATTTGAAGTTCCTGGGACACTTCAAAGATACAGCACAATGCGAAACTCCGAACGTTCAAGATAGGAAGAGTTATATTCCAACAAGACCACGTAAGGTTTTGTTCCTGGCTTAGAAAGTTACTTTGTGGTCGTGTGTATCGGGCCATCTGACCATGCGTGACGCGCCGCAAACATGACTCAAATTCCACTCGACTTTCACGACTGCGAGAGAACGAATTACCCCAGACCAGCTCCCTACCTCGACACGAAACCCAAACTCCCCTCCCGAGACCCAGTCCTTGTTACTGGATCGGATTTCATTCAAGTTCTTGTGATTACGTGTATTACCGACGTCATCTCTACCGCTCCCCAACCCACCCACACCACCACTGACCCTCCCCACGGCCCACGCTCCCACCCCCGCCCACCACACACACACACACACACACACACACACTACACACACACTACACACACCACCTAGCTTCACGTTCACCTAATCTTCATAAACGAATTTCACCACAATCAAGTAATTTGACGCCACTATCCGCTTTTTATTGAGACTTACCCCGCCGTGACGGCTCGCCGCACATATTAATGGCAATTTCGGCCCCGTTGTGACAGTCGCCATTGAAAACTCTACCTGGGGGTAATTTACCCAGACAGGTGAGGCGGGGCCGGCTTTTCCACAGGGCCGGCGGGGCAGGGCAGGGCCGGCGGGGCAGGGTAGGGCCGGCGGGGCTGGGTAGGGCCGGCAGGCAGGAGTCTCCTCCTTCACCAAAAAATTTCGTTCATTTTGGATAAACGAGAAATAGGTACTTTCCTCTTTACACAGATCTTTTTTATTATTTCTATGTACTAATATTTGCGTTAAAGACCAGATCATTTTATTCTACTTTGATAAAAGAATAAACTTGATATTTATTTTATCCGTGTTGGATTTCCATATATCAAAGCAAGCAATTTGCTCTAGAGAGAGATTTAAACGCACACGTTAAGTAACATACATATTAAAGAAGAACTTGAGCCACGGAATAAATTTCCCGGCCGCCCATCTCTAAGGTTTACATGGCCGCCACACTGGCTCAACCCGGCCCTCGGCACCGCAGGAAACATCCTCTGTCGCAAGCAAGCATAAGACTGATTCTGGGGCCTGGCAAGAGAGCCGTATCTTACGTGCCTGTAGACTGCACTACAGGAGGATATATGGGCCACTGTTGCCATCACGATTAGTGGGTGAGGGAGGCATGGCTGTAGGAGCCTAACCTCTGGCGGGGATTACCGTCTATCAATGAATCTGTTTGTCTAGTGTGTGGGCTAGGGGCACCCGTCCTCCCCGCGTGAGGTGAGGGAGGAGTGGGGTGGGGCTCTGGGTGGTTGAGTTGGGGGAGTACGCTGAATGGGGAGAGGTTCTGGGTGGATGGGTTGGGAAAATGTTGGATGGGGACGGCTCTGGGTACATGGGGATGGCCCTGGGTAAATGGAAAAGGTTGTGGGTGGATGGGGCACAGGTGCTTGCATGTAGGTTTATATGGAACAGAAAAAGGAGTCAAGCGGGGAGTGCTCATGCTCTTCAAAGGCTTAGGCTGGGGTGTCTAAATGTGTTTGGATGTAACCAAGATGGGAAGAGAGGAGAGATAGATCATATGTTTGAGGAAAATAACCTGGAGGTTCTGGCTCTGTATGAAACGAATCTCAAGGGTAAAGGAGAAGAATGGCTTAGAAATGTCTTTCGAGTAAAGTCAGGGGTTGCTGGGAGGGAAAAAGCTATGGAAGGGGTAGCACTATTACTGAAGCAGTTGTTGCGTTAGTATGCGAAAGAGTGTAAGAAGTGAGCTCCAGGCTGATGCGGATAAAAATGTAAGTGGATGGTGAGAGCTGAGTGATTAGTAATGTTTATGAGCCTGGCCATGAAAAGAAAGATCATGACAGAAAAGCGTTTCGAGAAGAGCTGAGTGAGTGTGTCAGCAATTTTGATACAAGAGACCGTGTACTGGCGATGGGTGATTTAAATGCAACAGTGAATAATATGGCAACTGAGGATATAATTGGGGGCATGGGGTATTCAGTAATGTGAATGGAAATGGTGAACAGCTTGTGGAGTTGTGTGATGAAAATGGACTGGTGATTCGGACTGACCTGGTCTAAAAACATAAACAAAGATACGTATGTAAGTAGGAAACATGGTCAGTGGGCATTATTGGATTACGTACTAATTGGTAGGCGTGCACAAGAGAGACTTTTGAATGTGAAAGTGCTGAGAGGGGCAGCTGGTGGGATGTCTGAGTATCACCTTGTCGAGTCGAGGGTGAAGATTTGTAGAGGTTTTCGGAAAAGAGGAAACGTTATGGATGACATAACACAGCACTGCCTGGTAACACTACACTACCTGGTAACACTACACTGCCTGGTAACACTCCACTGTCTAGCGACTCTCCTCTGTCTGGTAACACTATCCTGCATGGTAAAACTCTACAGTCTGGTAACACTCTACTGCCTGGTAACACTGTTGCTTGGTAACTCTGCGACCTGGTAAGCATAGTGCAACGTAACATTACTGCCTGGTAACGTGTTACATGGTAATGCTATTGTCTGGTAACACTGCTGCCTGGTGACAATTCACTATCTGATAACACTACTGCCTGGTAACACGCCTTCTAAACTACTTCCTGGTAACACTACTGCCTAGTAACACTACCGTCCTGCTCTGGTTAGAAATCAAAGGAACTTCTACTAGGAACACAGGGGAAGGGAAGGTTAGGTTAGGTTAGGTTAGGAGCACAGGGGAAGGTTGAAAGGTCCAATGTGTTGGTGAGAGTTGTCCGTTGTGGAAGAATGGATAAGTGCAGGGGGTTCCCTTACGAGAGGTGAATGGCCTGGGACAACTGGTGGACTGGAGAACTGTTAATCTAGGTAGGTCATCAGTTACAGAAGCCAAGATGACTCAGAGTCAGGGTTGGTATGAGAAGGTAGCTGCTGACGCACCTGTTGTAGAAGACCTAAGATTGATTGATCATTGACCAAATTTATCTCCCGCATCAACAGCAGAGTGAGTGGACAGCGTGCATTGTACAAGTGAGTATATTTGGTCCAAGTTTATAAGTCAGGTAGACAGTGAATGAATAGTGTACTGATACAGACGGTGAGAATCTGTGGAATGAAGGGTGAGGTGATGTGTTTCCAGGAGAGAGAGACAGAAAAAAAAAATGGTATTGAAAACTAAAGACTTTAGAAAAGATGAAGTGACGTGAAGATTCCTCAAGACCATATAGTAGCGCCTGCCACACACTATGTGGGACTGTTAGGACGGAGGGAGAAGGAACAACGAGGTTGAATGAAGACGTACGAAAGTCGATGGAACGAAAATTCCATCTGGGTATCGCCAGGTGTACCTATTATGATACATGTACGGATGTGTATTAAGATGCACATATACGTATGTGTTATGATACACAAACGGTTATCATTATGATACACAAACGGTTCTGAATTATGATACGCATACGAATATGTATTATGATAAATATATGGATATGTATTATGATACACATATGGATATGTATTATGATGAATGAACCAATACTAGCGTAGCTCGCGATATGTAACACTGCTGGATCCATCGGGCTCTCATTTTTATAGAAAAAAAAGTGTCCTTAAAACCTGTGGACTTTATATTTTTGATAAAAGTTAAATTGCCTTCATAAATCTTTAAAGCACTGTGTGTGTGTGTGTGTGTGTGTGTGTGTGTGTGTGTGTGTGTGTGTGTGTGTACCTATACTGTACTGTACGGAGAGGGAGTTATAAACCCGTGGGGCCCAATCTCTTGAACTTTCTCTACTATCGTACATTTAATACTTGTTTATGCTGTTTGCATTTACAGTTTCATTATTCACGTTTACGCAATTCATCCTAGGCTCGCATGCTATAGAAGTACTTCTTTACATCTCTTCTAGTAAGTTCTTACTTAACTTCACGTTATGGCCTCTTCGTTTCTTTCAAAAACTGATCAAGTCACCCCTTACACTTCTTTTTTCCACGTTGGAAAATTCTATGACATCTAATGTCTCACTAACTCAGAAGTCCTAATCATATCATCCTTTTTGCCTTCCTATACACCTTCTCTATTCGTTCTTTGTGCTTCAAGTGTGGGAGGTGATGTCCGCACTGAGGCTTCCTTTCACTGTGACCCATCGTGATTACTCTGCATTTTCTCGAACTGAAATTCATCACCCACGCATCAGACGTTCAACGTTTGAGTTGAAGTTCCCTCATGTGTTATTACAGTCCCCCGTGCTCTTTGCTTCACTCATTCCCATGAGATCATTCGCAAACATATTCAAATATAAAGTCAGTCCTTATGGCAGATCATATACGTTGATCAAGGAGAGTTCTGAGCTCAGGACTTTACCCTGCGGCATACCCAGACCCATTTACGAGGAGGCTTCTCTGACGTAGATCCTTTGTCATTTGTACTTTTTCTGTCCTTGGAAGTAGTCTCCTCCTTATTCCTGCATGAATATCCGTCTGCTTTACCGAACTCCTTTGTGTTGCAGGATCAAATGCTTTACAACAGTTTGTTTGGACATACAAAGTCTACCCAATCCTCTCCTTTGTTTATAACGGAGCTCATTCATTTAAGAGTTTTGTCATGCGTGACCACTTTTCCCAAACCTCTCTCTCGCACTTTTAATCTCTGTATTTGAAACTAATGTCACTTTTCCTTCACTAAGTTTCACAGAAGCATCCACAACAAAGAGCATTATCATTTCTGCAGAACGCCATCTTTCCGTTTATGTTCCATCAGGAAAGAATACTTAGTTTTCTGAGTAGTTTTCATGATTACATGTCCTTTGTTCAGTCTGGTTTCATCTCCGTTCTCTTTGTCAATTGTCATATAATCAAACTTGAGCATTAAATGGTCACTTTTGTTTTCTGAATGGTGTATGTCATATGATATTCTCAATTTTCATCTTGTTATGTATAAAGATGATACCTAGTAATGATTGTGCATCAGACCCTTTGATTCTAGTGTGCTCAGTGACTGGAATTAAGAACTCGTCTTCATGACTCTACGTCTCTAAGAGACTCTTAATCTTCCAAGTCAATCACTTTATAACTGAAATTTCCCATTATCAGATTCTACCATCTCTCAGGAGTGTGTTTCTCAGTGCTTCATTTACCATCTTGATCACTCCTCCACTGTTAACACTGTGTGTTAGTTCTCTCTCTTGGAAATTTTATGGTGGATTATAACTAACTCATCGAGACCACAATGCAATGTTCTCCTACTGTCGTTCTTCTAGCATAGCCTGACGACTAGAGGCTGTCCTATA
Organism: Panulirus ornatus; assembly: GCF_036320965.1. NCBI lineage: Eukaryota > Metazoa > Arthropoda > Malacostraca > Decapoda > Palinuridae > Panulirus > Panulirus ornatus. The sequence continues at coordinate 23,541,428 of NC_092226.1, forward strand.
TCAAGGGGGAGTCACTCCTCATCATTTGTTTTCTTTGTCCCTCCTTGCAGTCATATATCAACTCAGATAAATAAGGCCAGCTGTATCCAGTAAGCTTTGTCTCCAGGTTTGATTTCCTTAAATCCGTCCTTGAATTCTAACAGGCTGGCGTGTACTACCCCTCAGTCTGCATTCATATACATCGCTTTCATTCTGAAATTCAATTACTTGACATTCCTGAAGCCCCTGAAGGGTATACTTGCGAGGCTGTTCTGTCTTGCAGCCTCTGCTGATGTCATCCGGGTTTTGGCTTCCGTCTGTATTCTTTACTTCTCTCTTCCGTCTCTTGGTTTGTCATCCCCTGATGAGTACTCTGCAGAATTCTTCCTTGCTTGCACGTTTCCTGATCTGCTTCAGTACCTCCTGGCTACTCAGATCCACACTGAAAGTAATCACGACTTGCTGCTGTTCCCACGCATCTTGACCATATCTATAAGTTCTCGTTGTTTCCCTTATCTCAGAAACCGCTTTTCATAAGTCTATAGCCTCTAGAAGACATTGAATTAGCTCTTTGACTGGAATGTGATCTTCCTCCCGTCCAAAAGTCTTTGGATTTACATCTATCACCCTCCTACTTCAATAATGCTCTTAAGTTTAGTGCCACGCTCTTAGTCAGCTGATTTCTACTGTGTTGATTCGTCAAGCTCCGTCCTTTGGTCTGGTATATATATATATGAATGTAACTTCCATAAATTTTCACCATTTTCCGCGTGGGCTGAATAATCCCCTCTTGGCTCCTAGCTCTGCTCTTTCCTTTTAAAGTAATACAGGATGGGAAGATTTCCAGCCACCCGCTACCACCGCTCTTAGTCGCCTTCTACAACAGGCAGGGAATACGTGGGTCTAAAACACGCAGGAAATACGTGGGTAGCATTCCTTCTCCCTATTCCCATATATATATATATATATATATATATATATATATATATATATATATATATATATATATATATATATATATATATATATATATATATATATATATATATTCTTTTTTGGCCACCCTGTACTGATCCTGAATGCTCTTCACTGCTTTAAACCATCCATCCCACAGACCATACTCATCCCTGATTGTTTTGTCTTTGATAATGTAATTACTCTCTCTCTCTCTCTCTCTCTCTCTCTCTCTCTCTCTCTCTCTCTCTCTCTCTCTCTCTCTCTCTCTCTCTCTCTCTCTCTCCGCCATAGCTTGACTTGATAACTTCCTGTGTACCCGTCTTTCAGTGCCCCTGAGTGTCTGTTCTACCACATCAGTCAGTGACCTCCCTCTCCTTTCTCTTCCAAATGCAGAAAATATGCACCTGCTGCTCGTCCTCTGTTATCAACAGTCTCTGGCCTATGTGTCATGAGAACCTCCCATTTGTTATTCTGTCTCAAAGGTATCAAGAGAAGACCCTTTATGACTCTTCTCAGACACGTGTGTGTGTGTGTGTGTGTGTGTGTGTGTGTGTGTGTGTGTGTGTGTGTGTGTGTGTGTGCGTGTGTGTGTGTGTGTTACGGGGAGAGAGTTTTACACTCGTGTTGCCCCGTCACTTAACCATATGTACATGTATCATGTCTTTATTCCTGTGTATGAATACACACACTCCAGCCTAAGCCAGGTGTGTGTGTGTGTGTGTGTGTGTGTGTGTGTGTGTGTGTGTGTGTGTGTGAACATGAACGTGTATTATCTACTTATGTCAGTACATCTGCATTCCCACCAACCTTCACCACAAACAAGTGACCGTACGCTACATAGGCTCTCGTCCCACAAGCGGGACGGGGCCTCCACAACTGCACCAGGTACTGCCATTAATCCTCCACCCACTCCCTCCCTCCCTCAGTATTACTCCGATAGTCCCTGCAAGTTTCCTCCCTCATTATTAATGCAGAGTCCTTCAGCAGCCTGGCGAGGAGGAGGGAGGGGAGGGACGACACACGAGGCTTCTGCTGGTCGACCGACCCACATGAAGGGCCGCACACAGCAGGCATATCCACCTCCACCTCCACCACCACCACCACCGCCACAGTCACCCATAAAAGCAATTTCTAAACCCTTCCTCCCCGACTGTATATAATGCTCGGATGATACACAAAGCCCAGTCGGAACGGTAGGTAGGAGGAACTCCCCACACCCCCACCTCCTCTCTCTCTCTCTCTCTCTCTCTCTCTCTCTCTCTCTCTCTCTCTCTCTCTCTCTCTCTCTCTCTCTCTCTCTATCCACTCGCTCTACCCACCGGAACAGCCAGCCAGCAAGTGGAAAATTGATGAAAATTGATGAAATTATCGCACAAAGCTTCAGGATGTAGGAGCTCGACAATTACTCAATTACACGCTATTGTGAAAAAATACACGGTTGTTCATTGGCTTCGCAGCGGAATACAGACTTTTATTGAATTCGAGTTTGAAATTGCTGTAATCTCACTTTTTGCCAAATTAAGGTTGCAATTGTAGCGCATTAGCCAGATGGGGACGGAGGAGGGGTGGTAGGCGTGTGCAGGAGCGGCTGGAAAGGTGGCCCCAGGTAATTGTTTGCCTCCATTTTTTTTATTTCATTTTCCCCCCCAGGAAACACGAGATGTCTTGCTTGTCAAACGGTATTTTATTCCCACCTCACCTGTGCAGCTCAGGATGTGGTGATGTCTTATTTGTCTGCTGATGCACGAACCCAGAGAGCACACTCAAACTTCTGATATATATATATATATATATATATATATATATATATATATATATATATATATATATATATATACTTTATATTTTTATCATACTTTGTCGCTATTTCCCGCGTTAGCGAGGTAGTGCAAGGAAACAGACGAAAGAATGGCCCAACCCACCCACATACACATGTATAATATACATAAACGCCCACACACGCACATATACATGCCTATACATTTCAACGTATACATACATATATACACACACACACATATACATATATACATGCACATATTCATACATGCTGCCTTCATTCATTCCACCCGCCACCCCGCCACACATGAAATGACACCCCCTCCCCCCGCGTGCGCGCGAGGTAGCGCTAGGAAAGGACAACAAAGGCCACATTCGTCCACACTCAGATTCTAGCTGTCATGTGTAATGCACCGAAACCACAGCTCCCTTTCCACATCCCGGCCCCACAAAACTTTACATAGTTTACCCCAGATGCTTCACATGCCCTGGTTCGATATGATATATATATATATATATATATATATATATATATATATATATATATATCATTAAGGAAATCTAAAAAAAAGAGGATAGAGGAGGAGGAGAAGGAGGAGGAGGAGGAGGAGGAGGAGAGCATATAATTATCTTTCGTTTGTGAACATCAACCTACTGGCAGGCAACGTACGTACAACAACAGACTCTGGGTCCAGGAACGTGTTTCCTGATGAGCTGCAGATCGTCAGAACATTGGCCATAAAGCTAACAGTAGATGAGGGAAGAACAGGGTACTGAGTGGTGAGGATATACTGCTCGAGGTGATGGCTGCGATGCTGGTGAGGCACTTGACTCTGGCACGGAAGTGTTGCAGGGGATCAGGAGGGATACAGACTCATCCTACGGAGCCGTATGAACAATTCACAGTGTGAGGACAGACAATGCTGTTGTAGAGAGTACAGAACTTAGATGTGGACAGATAGGGATGAGCGCTGAGGAGCAAAATGGATTTTCCGTTGCATCTTTGGCAAGTTCAAATATATGAGGATCCCAGGATAGAGTATGGGTATCATATTGTCCAAGGATGGTATACTGGAGCATACTTAGGTAACATAAATTTTCGTAATAGGGAGAGGTCGATATTATCATTTCGTAAGATGATCATATCTCGGTATCTAAGCTCTGAATTCTATATTATATTCTGTAGGTAATTAGTATTTTCGTAATAAAGTAAAATTACATTTGTAGCTTTCTAGGCGAAGGTTGGAGGACCGGTGAACTGAGCCAGGAGAAAAGGCTCTTGTGAGCAAGTGTCATTAAACACTCGAGCGTGCATGATTACTGGTAGAAGGTCATTGACAAGTGAAAGAAAGATATTCCAGGAATGAAGGAAACAGATGGATCAAGCTACGGTCATCAAGACTTGTTGGAAAAAGAGAAGGATATCCACACCAAGAATCAACTGGGAAGGCCACATGAAGGAAACCTAACAAGAATAGCTTTTTATCAAACTTTTTCTACGGCACCCGAGACTCCTGGAGCATGGAGAGCTTATCTGTTAAAGCTATGGGAAGCAAGATCTTCAGCTACGAATAGATGAGGATATTCCTAATGGAAGAGCCTGGGAAAACTTGAATATATGTCTGAGAACATACCATTTTCTTCAGCTCAAGAAAAGAACCATTTATAGCGAAGGGTTAGACTCTAAAGTGGTGAAAAAAAAAAAACAAGATAATGGGCAAAGGTCATGATATTACTTGTTCAAAGCGTAGTAATACACAGTAGATGCAGGTTAAAGGACCATATGGGTGTTTTGATGAGGATCGACTGAGAAAAAAGGTATTCTAACTCGATCAAGATGAACTGCATGAACATGGAGGTTACGAGATGCGTCTTGTAGGAGAGTTGAAACGGGAATGGTAAGAATAAGGTTAAGAAAGGGTGAGATGGGAGGCCGACGAGGACGTGACTAAAAAGGGATCTGTTTGAAGACTAAATAGCTCTGTTGGTGTTGAACCGAGTGTTAGGTGTCTTCATTTTAGAGCCAGGAAATTACATGTCAGTCGTGCGATGATAAATTTGGACTAATTCCATTCGTTGGTTAATTGCTTTGGCTTTGCTGAGGTTACATGTCTCCAGTCTAGATGTGGCCTTCGACATGATAGCCTCAAGGGAGGAGGAGGAGGATGGCATATCTTCTGGATGCTGATAGATCCTTTACGAGTTATGGCCATAGTTGTCCCAGGGTCAAGCGTGTAAATTATAGTTTCCACACCCGTCAGCCCTACTGACGTGCGACGCAGCACAGCACCCGGCGGTCATGGTTTGGGCGGTGAAAGATAAGGAGAACTAAATACTCAGATAACAGTCAGATCATGAAGGAATGGAATCAGAAATGGTGTAGCGGGTTGGTGGAATTGGTAAGGCAAAGGTCAGGATTGTCTACCTTGTCTCCACCACAGGCAGGAACGCAGGCTACTATATGGACACACTTTATAAGGTCACCACCAGTGGTGGAAAAGGTCCCGCCTTGCGGTCCATTAATATGAATGTGAAAGGAATGCTTAAGGATGTCTCTACTCTTGACACTAACATTACCAAAAAAAAAAAAAAAGAGAAAAGAAATACTAAGCTTCACACAGAAAGGCATCTTGACAAACTTCGTTCCCAACTGGGAAGAAAAAGTGAATTCTGTTTGGGCTTGAAGTGATGAGGAGGAGCGGCACCAGCACCACGTAAATGTGAGATACTGAACATGGTATAACCTGAACCAGACCAGATCCTAATCTAGTGATTTAACGTGGAGGTTGCAGGGGAGGAGGAGGAGGAGGAGGAGGAGGAGGAGGAGGAGGAGGGAAAGATCGGAACAGATGTAGCAGATAGCTCCTCCATAGAGGAGGAGAGTGTTGAGAGGCAATCACTTACGAAGTACGGAAAGCGGCCGGCGAAGAAAACGGATCTTTTTCTTTCGGGATGAGAGAAAAAAAAAAATGTGTCCATGAAGAATGAGGGTATGGAGGAGCTGGAGTTATGCTGGGGTTTACACCAGAAACAATACTGTGTGTGTGTGTGTGTGTGTGTGTGTGTGTGTTGGAGCATACACAAGTGTTACCTGTGTGAAAGAAAAAAAATATGAATATACAAGCACTCCCGTGCACGAACGAAGTGAACTTTACGCTGATTTGAGACGTAAATGCATTTCTCAAGTCTGCACTCAGTAACGCGACCCTCTGTGTGTGTGTGTGTGTGTGTGTGTGTGTGTGTGTGTGTGTGTGTGTGTGTGTGTGTGTGTGCGTGTTATCAACAATATTCGAATCCTTTTATACCCAATATCTACACTACACGACTTCCATCTCCACCAAACCCCTTCCCCACCAAGATTCTACCACCGTAGGAGATGGGGGAGGAGGGAGAGGGGAGACGAGAGGAGGGAGGCAGGCTCCGGTGATGTGGACTGTTGTGTGGAACCCACAATTTCCAGGGAACCCTGGGCTTTAAGCCCGCTCCCACACAGGCGCCCCGATAAAAACACCCCCCCCCCTCCCCCTCCCCGAAGTTTCTTTATTTACACGGCGGTTTTTATTAGATCAAAGAGCGGAGGTCTGGGTAATTGGGCGGAGGTGTCCTGCAGGTGAGTGAGGAGGCGGCGCCACACCTTAATAAAGGCCACGAATTACAGAGAGAGCTAATCACAAGGTCCCCGACGTTAATGAGAGAATGGAATTACTGGGAGGCCAAAGCCGGGCTCTCCCGCAAGTTTCATTTATTCACTCATTTCCTCCGCATATATTTGCATTATTTGCAGGAGGTACTGGCGAGAATTATGGAGTGGCTGGACACCACGGAGTGAGGTACTGCCAGGCGATTAACTGGTCCTGCTTCAAATTTCTGCGCCCTGATAGACTCTGCATCGATCCTGTAAAATTGCTGAAGACTTGAAGCGAAAAGACGATACAAGCTGTTGTGTTTTTTTTTTGTTGTTTTTCTTGTTTTTGTTACACACACACACACACAATGTACATCCTTCCTAGAGTCTGGTGGTCCTGTACAACAACAGTACGGTATGTCTTTAAACTTCTCGTCTCACTCGTCTATATTCGCGTTTGGAATCTCTGGCTCGTTCTTCTTAGCAAAATGTCCAAATGCTCCCAATCGTTCTCTTCCAATCATATCTTCCAAGTGGGCTTTCACCCATCTTCTCCAATAATCAGAGGGAGAGAGAGAGAGAGAGAGAGAGAGAGAGAGAGAGAGAGAGAGAGAGAGAGAGAGAGAGAGAGAGAGAGAGAGAGAAGAGAAGAGAAGAGAAGAGAAGAGAAGAGAAGAGAAGAGAAGAGAAGAGAAGAGAAGAGAAGAGAAGAGAAGAGAAGAGATGAGAAGAGAAGAGAAGAGAAGAGAAGAGAAGAGAAGAGAAGAGAAGAGAAGAGAAGAGAGAGAGAGAGAGAGAGAGAGAGAGAGAGAGAGAGAGAGAGAGAGAGAGAGAGAGAGAGAGCAGGAGAAAAGAAAAAGATAAACACAGATCTCAAGACCAAGCCACGAGACAGTATTGCCAAGAGCTGGGGGGGGGGTTGTGTGGGAGGGAGTACCTCACGGTTCACATGACCCGTGGAAGGTAATACCAGTATAAATTATTGATAAAGCTTTCGCCCGTCCTGGAACCGATTTAGCGGCTCATGACTCTCCCAGCCAGATAAGAAAAGCTTTCTAGCGATCTGGGTTGACGACACAGGAGAGCTAGCTCGGTGAAGCGGTGAAGGGAGAGTGTTGTTCCTTCAAACCACACAAACTCCTGGAACTCATGACGAGTCTCAGTTAACCTAAAGGCACTGAAAACTTAGAAGCATCAGAAAGCTTACTGAAAGCTGAACAATACCTTTAACGGAGCTGTTGACTGCGCGATCACGTCGCAACACACAAATCTGATAATATCAGGGACACGATTTGGATCTGGCTGTGCCCTCCACACGACGCGACATTTCTCTGTACATTTACGAAAGAGTTTACATGAATTTCACATAAGATTACCGCCTGCATGGCTGGCGGTATCCGCCGGGGCAGTGCCAGCCTCCACAGCCCCAGCCCCAGACGGGGACACACGGACGAGCACAAGAGGTGTCTGGCTGGTGGAGCGAATAAGGTGGTCAACGCAGAAAAAGGAACTTAGTAAGAGAATAAGGATTGCTGAGCTTTACTGAGGAATGATGTGGCAGAAAAGAGATCAGTAATGGATGCAGACATTACATTCCACAGTACATTAACCGGATGTACGTACAGTAGACTACTTGCCCTGCTAGACTATGAATACAAGTAAGAGTGGTTTACTGAAGCCAATTATCACGACATGATGCAACCAAGTGTGGTCGCTTACACCGGCCCTACCACACCCCGGCCTTACCACACCCCAGCAATTACCTTAGCTTGCACCCGCCCATAACACACCCCGATAGGTACCTTAACTTGGAACCGCCCACACGACATTGAAGCAGGCAACTTTCGAGATCATTCCAGGAAACAGCGAGGACAATGGAACACGGCTGCATGAGGCCCGTCCATTGTCCCCTCAGCTGCTGTGCTGCCAGTGGTAATCTTTTCTGCTTCGCTATGACATCAGAAGATATAGGTTATACACACACACAAAGAAGGAAAAGAATTAGCGTTGTGTGAACATGTATTCGTAATGACAATAGCATGGACGGCAGAGTAATGGAAGATGAGTCAAACCTAGACGCCTTTTTTTTTTTACACATTCATGCACATCATTTTTTTCCGGCACTTTGGGTCGATACCCCGGATACCATCAACACGATACTAACGTAAGGCGGTGACATTAACCCCAGCCATGCACTAGTAAGTACCTCTCCCCACAATGCTACATATCACCCCCCACCACCAGAGAGAACTACTGTACTAACGTTCTCCAAGATCAAAACTTACACCAAAGACTTGCACCTGGATCAACTCTCCCTCCCTTCCTTCTGTAACAACACATCCGTAAGAGAAGAGATTCAATAGAGGACAAGGAAAAGGACACACAACACATACACTACAACTTCCCATTCATTGTCACCACACACAGCACCAAACTATGATAAGCATCATATATGATAGACACTTGCATACTTCCCCTCACCACTTGCCCTCTTAAGCACACACCCATACTACAGAAATACACTCTTTAAAAACTATTCAACAAATGAATCATCCAAAATGCCCCACTCTCATCTAACACGGCTTTAGACCCCGTCACTTCGGTACCACATTGCTCCTTTCCCCCCTCCCCCATCTTTCCCATCACCCCCTGTAGATCATAGTGGGAAATTCCTCTCCAATGAAGACAGTTCCACAATCACATCACACCACCGTGACATACTCGAGCATGCTTCCTTCTTCCCTCGAACAGCTAAGCTATGGAATACTCTTCCTTCTTTGATCTTTCCCTCTTCATACAATCTTTCTTCATTTAAGAGTCAAGTCTACAAACACCCGCGGAGCCCTGAGTGATTTATATTTTCTTTTTCTAAAACAATTTTCTTATACCCGAAATAGCTTTGATTGCAGCATGTCCGCGCCATGTCGGTCATTGCAAAATAGAAAGCAAAAAGGAACATGCAACACTTCCTTAAGCAATCAAAATACAGGCTCACTTAAAACTCAGTGTTTCCGTCTCCACAGAAATCTACCGTCACCCTCATAGCCCTGGGCAGACATAAATTCAACTTGCACCTTCTCATCAACCGTGCATGGCCGACCATTCCCACTAAAAAAAAAGGATTTCAACCTTAAGACGTACGACACACGGATAACATTCATCCCCAACACCATAAATAACTATCATAGTCCACATTCAAACTACACGCCTTGAATGAGGGGAATACTTACGGACAACAGTTTCATAGGGGAGGAAATACTTCTAGTTTCCTCTACAAACTATTCATCCACTCCGCCCTTACCTATGCCTCACCTGCCTGGTCACTCACCTCTCAAAAGCAAACGTAACAAAGCTGCAAACCATAAAACGACAAGGCACTCAGAATAATCACCGGCTGCCTGCCGACCACAAACATTCATTGTCTCCACAATAAAACAAAACTGCTACCTATACTAATTCCCTCCAGTATGTATGACACTCAGTGTTTACAACAGCAATGAAAATCTCCAACCCAAACCGCACCATTACCAGCCACCAACCCCCTGGAAGAAATGAAAAGGTTGCCTCACCTTCACACTTCAACAAACTATCATTACAAATCCTCCTTCTCCATCAAAAACGATGCTAAAACAATATCTACACACCACATAGGGTCGACAAGCACTGAGCAACTGCTCCCATAACCCAGTCTTAAATGCCACCCCTTTAGAAATAAACCAAACTTACCAGGTACGCTAAAGTTACGCCTTCTGGACACCATCCGTTACAAATACCGGTTCAGTATATCTCAAGACCCCTCATGCCCAGGGTGCAATTTCCTATACTGTCTTGCACTCACTTCACTCAGACATCAACACACTTCATAACCTGTGGTCTCTTCCGGAAGCACTACAGAAGGGGATCTAACACAGTCGTGCTTAATGTGACACCAGAGGTCACACCCTCCTTACCACAGCACAATCACCAGCCTGGCTGGTAACCATCCCCTGTTATTTGCACCCTTAAAGAATAACAGAACTTTTAAACACCGCATATATTTCATATATTTCTCGTCTTAAAGGTTTTCGGTACATGAAACATTCCCCAGATATTCTGCAGCCTGACAGAGAAACTGGCACTCCCAGAGACATGAGCACCTTCTTAATACTACCCAGACAGAGAGCTACACGCTGCCCCTAGTGTCCACCACACCTGGAGTCATCAGAACAGAGACAGTCTGAGGCAATTATCTTATCAATCTATCCCATTACGCCCATTACCCTTCACGCACTGAAGATATACGATGCCATGAGCAGATGGAGCCAGGGAGGTGTGGACCTGTGTGTATAAGAGTGTGGAGGACCTGGGTGTCCAGGGTGTGGCCCTGGGTGGTGTGAAGAACGTGGACAGTGTGGCCAATGGGTGGCATTGATAGCTTGGGTTGTGTGGGCAGCCTATCACAACGTTGTGTCTAAGTTCTAATCATGAGCAAAAGGCTTCTGTGTAAAAGTATCCAGTACTAAATCCTCCTTTCTCACCATTACCGCTAATATTCATAACATTAAAAGAATTCTACCTCCGTTTTCTTTGCGTGTCGTAGAAGGCGAGCAAGTGAGGCGGGGAAGGATGGGTTGGAACCCCCTTTCTTCCTTTTTGTATTCTTATTTTCTAAAAGTTGAAAAAGAAGAAGGAGCCAACCGGTGGTACCTGAATGTGCTTAGATGTAACGCAGATGTGAAGAAAGGAGAGACAGGTAGTATGTTTGAGGAAAGGAAGCTGGAAGTTCTGGCTCGATGTGACACAAAGCTCAAGGGTTGAAGGGTAGAATAGTTTGGATATGTCAAGAGTAAGGCGAGCCAGACGTGGGTGAATATGAGAGCAGATTGGGAGGGATGGGCCATTGTTACACTGTATATATGCACTTGGTCATGAGAAGGAAAATCATGAGAGGTAAGTGTTTTGGGGAGCAGCTGGGTGAGTGCGTCAGCAGGTTTTAATGCAAGAGATAGAGCGAGATAGAGTATGTGTGATGGGTGATTTAAATGAGAATGCGAGTAATGTGGCAGTTGAGGGTATGATCAAGGGGCGTGGAGGATTCAGTAATTTGAATGGAAATGTGAAGAGCTTGTGGAATTCTGTGTCGAAAAAAGGCCTGGTTACTGGTAAGTGTTTAGGGTTCGTTTCACTTCTTGTCAGGCGACGTTTATCGATACTGCATCGGTTCGTAAACACAGATCTCGAGGAATAATTACACATTGACTCGGGAGAGAAAAAAGCACATAGACAGACGGACAGTTCGTGAGACAGACAGGCTGACAGACAAACAGTCTCGTACGCATTAGGTTATTCATGAGGACATCCGGCCATTCCTGAGAGCGGATTAAGCGTGAGAGAGACGGGCACTGGATGACGCCAGTCATGGATTCGTTGTTTATGGAGAGAGAGAGAGAGAGAGAGAGAGAGAGAGAGAGAGAGAGAGAGAGAGAGAGAGAGAGAGAGAGAGAACTTACGTGACACACAGGATGGTATGACACACGGAGCAGCATGACACACGGGATGGTATAACTCATGGAACGGTATGACACACGGGATGGTCAGGTGCCTCAGCCTGGACGGCTTCACTTAACTGTGAAGTGTGTTATGTCTGCTCAACAGAGACACAGCCCCATGGCTTCCTCGAGTACCCCTTTCCTATGACCGCAGAACTACCTTATTCAGGGGCCCCTGCAGCTTCGAGGCCGCACTATAATCAGCAGCAGAGACAGAATGGATTCCTCTGAAGCGAGAAGATTTCTGACAAGACTGCACTCTCTTCCGTCAAAGGTGCAGGCAGGGTCCGGCAACGCCTACATGTCTAATATATATATATATATATATATATATATATATATATATATATATATATATATATATATATATATATTATCTTTTTTCTTTTCCATCCCTTCCACTACCGCTAAATACCAATAATACTTTACTCTTATCGTTTTCATGACTGGCTCTTTCTGTACTTATTTCCCCCAGAGCAAGGTTGACTGTGTCACATGTCTTACAATATACAGGTGAACCCTCGTGCTGGCACAACCCATCACAACTAAGGTTCCCCAGGACGAAGGTACGCGTGGCCCAAGCAGTAGTCGTCAGCCTTTCCGTTAGGTCGCCCGTCCGACCGCTATTCAGTTTCCACAGGATAACTGCAAAAGCCTCTGTCCAATCTTAATGAAACTTGCTACAGAAATGCTTTGAAGGGAAGGACAAAGAATGGTACTGATTTGGAGGCCAAAAGCTTATGGTTACCACCTCATTTTGAGTTAATTTTGAAGGTGAATTCGTCTCGATGCAGTGATTGAGTAGGGTAGATATCATCAGCGCTAAGCATATATGTTTCTCTCATAATAAGAAAGGACAATATCAAGGCTCAGGTCAAAAGGCCCAGGTCACTGCCGCATCTGTCCAATTATTTCACTTGCGCACAATAATCTCAGTTCTGCTGCACGATCATTAAGAAGTGTTGTATGTGTTCCCCTCGGGGCATGACAGGCCCGTATTGATTATGAGGTCAAGTGTCAAAGGTCAGGGTCACTGCCATACTTGTTTGAAAGAAAAAGAGTATGTCTATGGCACATGGATGATTAACAATAACACCAGCTCTTCACCATCTAGCTACCCCATCCATCACAGTCTTCCAAAATCTTTGCCACTGTTGCTTGACCACACCATCTTTGCCACCTCGTTTATCACCATCATTACCATCTCTCATGCCCCTACCATCACCTCTGTGCCACTATCTATGCTATCCCCTCTCTCATCACTTGTGACACCATCACTTATGCCAACGTCACCTCCTCTTCCACCATTTTTGCTGCCACTTCTGCCATCCCTTCTGTGAACCACTTATATCACCAACTGTGTCACCACCTCTACCACCACCTGTAAAACCACCACCACCACCATTTCTGACACCATCGACTCTACCATCAGCTTCGTCGCCACCCTTTCCACCACCTCTACCACCATTACCACCTCGACTTTCCAAGGACTCAATCATATTCCCGAAAAACGAAGTTCTGAAGTGTCATATGATAATCAGCTCGTCCCTTTGTCTATCTGACCATCAATCAACTGGTTAGTTTCCGCAGAATAACTGAGTCGGATGTCATCAAACATTGGCGTGAAGATACGACGGAGTGAGACAATGAGCGGTTTTATTTCTGGGGTCAAAATGTCGAAGGTCAAGCTCACTACTGCAATTTCAGATAATTTTGGAGGTGATCCCTTCCCTGAGCAATTATACATATTCAGCACGAGTATGTCCCTCATGACATGAACGGCTTCATATCAATGATTTTGAAGTTGATTTCAAAAGTCAAGGTCAGCGATGAAAGAAAAAAAAATCATAAAATAAACATAGCTCTGAGAACTCTAATTCTCCTCCAAGTCTTACCTCACGCCAAGTCCTGCTGTGACCCAGCCTTCTGCTGGTCTGTATCTTACTCTCGAAGAACTTAAGTCACCAGCAATAGTCAGCAATAGGCTGAGTCTTGAGCATCTCGATGACTACTTCTGCCTGAAATACAAGAAGAAAAATATTGATAATGTAAATAATCCTTGTGGATAGTGTAACACGAGTTCAAAAATCACATGATCTTCATCTGAGTCATGCACAGTTCTCAGATTCGAACGCTGCTTCGAACACACGGGGAGGAAATGAGGATGAAGATTACGTTACAGATCAGATATTCTTCCTGCACAGGAGCCACAACTTCCCAGGTGGTGTCCCGTTAATACTTATGATGGCTTGGTCTTTGACCTTTCCCTCAAGATTCTTAAGTGTCAGTTTAGACAGAGGTCTAGCCATCATACTCAAGGATCGAAATCGTCGTTCTCAAGTATCGTTCCACCGTACGCAAGGGACTTTCGCAATCCTTAGAGAGGGAATCAAAAGTTCTCCAAGTCCGTCGTGGCTTGTGTTTAGGGTTCAGTGAAAGCTTAACCAATCAACCCTCACGTCCAATAAGCTTTCACTCATCCATACCATATTAGACATCCCTCCATCAACCATCCCCCCCTATCTAACCACTCCATCCACCCATCCTCTCTCTCGACCTAACTATCCGAAACACCCATGTCCATTTCCCCTACAGACTCATCCGCCCACCATTCACCCATCCTCTCTCACCCACCCACCAAAACAACCTCTGCTCACTCGCCATCTGATCAAACCTCTTCATATCCAACCCTCCCATTACCCATCACCCACCAACCTCACCTCCAACTGATCATCATCATCCAACAAGCATCCATTCCACATCCACCCCTACCCCTTGTGCCTTCATCCAGCAATCCTACCCATCATCCAACGCAGGTTACAACCTCCTTCACCATCCACGCACTCGGGGCGGATATCCTCGCGGGCTGAGGGCGGTGGGCGGCCTGCCCTTAGCGGTGACAGTGGCGGCGATCACATTATAACCCCCGGGGGCGGGCGGCGGCAAAGCGCGACCCGTGGCCGTAGCGGAACATACGCTAAGGACACGGCCGGTAACCGAGGACTTTACGGACGACCGGAAATGTCAGTCAACCGGCTTTTATTTGTCAGGTTTGTGCGTCCGATCCTGCTGTGTGTTAGGTCCCTACGGTCGTTATGTTGTTAGTGTGTGTGTGTGTGTGTGTGTGTGTGTGTGTGTGTGTGTGTGTGTTAGCAAATAACTGTTTATATATATATATATATATATATATATATATATATATATATATATATATATATATATATATATATATATATATATATATATATGACGTAGAATCGCTACATGTACACATGCCAGTGTACGTGTGTAAGCTGTGTGCGTCGGTGGGTGTGGGAGGCAAGGCAAGTTAATCAAGTCGTCCAGAGATTATTCCGACCCACTGAACAACACCGTGTGGGTCCCGCCTGACGGCAAACACCCACACTAGGTGGCACGCCCACTGCCTCTCCACTCAGATCCACATGCTATACACCCATGTCCATACCCAGTACACCCAGACCCCTACCCAACGAACATCCACGTCCCTACACTCTCCACAGTCCAACATCAGTTACAAACAAGTCATACACTCCACACTTTACACCCTGCTACAACCAAACCCACATAGCCACGTCCTCTACACTCATGGCCATCGAACCCTCCCCCGTTACACCCAAGGCAACACACCCATACCCTGTATACTCTTACACCCAAGCCAATGAGTCCCACATCTTTACACAAGCAC
>NC_092226.1:23562001-23589501 GCF_036320965.1 Panulirus ornatus
CGCATGCCACTTGTATCTCTTGCACATGACAGCACTGCTTCCCTAAATACCTCCCGTTCCTCACCTACTCCCCTTGCTTTATTTACTCTCACCTGTTGCCATCTTACACTTAATTTCTCCTCGTATTTCTTCCCATAAGTCTGTTTTCCTAGCTCACTTGCTCTCACCACTCTCTCGTCACCGACTTTATTTCCTCTCTTACGAAAACTTCTACAAATCTTCACACCTCGCCTCCATAAAACAGCGACGAGAAATCCCATCAAATGCTCCTTTCGGCACATTTGCGTCCAAAAGTCTCTCTTTTTAGTCTATCAATTGAACAGTGATTAAATAATGCCCACTGACCATCTCTCCCACTCACATACTCATACCTGTGTAAGTATCTTTTTTTTTCAAACAAGGTATACCTGAATCACCAGCACTTTTCCAGCACATAACTCCAAGCGCTGTTCACCATTTCCACTCATAGCACTGAATACCCCATGCCCCCCAGTTATACTCTCAACTGCCACATTGCTCACCTCCGCATTCAGATCACCCGGTCCCTTGCATCAGAACTGCTGACGGGCCCACTCAGCTACTCCCAAAGCATTTGCCTCTCATGATCTCCCTTCTCATGACCAGGTGCTTCAGCACCAATCATTACTCGAACTCTAACCATCCACTTTTATTTCTACCCATATTAGTCTAGATTTTACTTCTTTTCACTCTTTCAGACACTCCCACTACTCCTGCTTCAGGAGTACCGCTAATCCTCCATATATATATATATATATATATATATATATATATATATATATATATATATATATATATATATATATTGCAATTAAAAATCACCTTATCGTTGTCAATATACAAAAGGAGAACAGTATCACCGAAGAACTCATTCTGAAGGAGTCCATTATTACCCTGCCGCGGACCGCGGCGCAAACCCTGGAGCTGCAGGAGCTCCATAAACGGTCCTGGAATTATATAAACAAATTGTATAACTTCGTTATCTTTCACTACTCAGTCTAGCTGCCTGTACCAGATCTCCTCCTCCCTGACTCACGTCTAGTAAAACATATTCATCTCGGTTGGGACACCTTAAACCCCATGGTTAATACTGTCTTCAGACCCGCTAGCGGCTCTTACCCAGGCAATCCCTCATCAAACGCTTCGAAAAAATTACCTACTTCGCCATAACTAATGCAGGCTGACTAACCAACATTTACATAATGCATTATCTACACCACGTACGAAAAGCCAAGCTATATATATATATATATATATATATATATATATATATATATATATATATATATATATATATATATATATATAATATATATATATATATATATATATATAATATATATATATATATATATATATATATATATATATTATATATATCCTGATTTAAAAAAAAAAAAACGCATACCTCTCTCTTTTATGTGTTCTGAAACCTTTTGTCCTGGCTTCAACCCCTCTTGCTGTGCTTCTATACTACTCTCCCGCCACAGTAAGTATTATAGCTGTGTCTAGAAGCCATCCATCATCGTACACGACCAAGTTATAATTGTGATAAATGAGACGGACATAGTCGGGGGTAAATTATTAGCTTTATAACAAAGAGTAAATCACGGTGAGTAGTAAATAGAGTAGAGCGAAGTCATACATCGTTGTAGCCGTAGACGTGATGACAGAGGCTAGCCATCATCTGATCTTAACGTCCAACAAAACGTAGACGGTAAAGATATGCAAAGCCACTCTCGAAAACAGGTGAAAAAAATGTTAATATGATTAAATGAAACTAAAGTTTAAAAAATATGTCTTATGTAATATCAAATGATACTTTAAAGTTTAAAAAAGAATCATGCTAAGGAGCACTTAATAACCATGAGCTTCTGGTACTTCATAAATTTCACGATATCAAATCCAGCTGTGTTTTGCAGTAGCCGGCGAGGTGTATAAGGCTAAAGTAAAGATGGGGAGTTGTTCAGAGGCGGATGGTGTGGCGCTCAGGGCCGTATTGGAGCATGTGCAGCAAATGAATGTGTAATTAACTATTTCTATTGTATGGGGAGTGATTCTACACTCGTAGGGCCCCCATCTCCTTCCATACTATCATACATCATTATAGATTTCTGTATGCTGTCCATATTCCAGACTTAATCATTTAATTCATTCCTTTTGTCTACTACTATTAATCCATACAAGTACTTCGTCACATTTTCTCTAACAATTTTCTTGATTAATTTCATGTTATGGTGGCCTCTGTTTATTCTATGATTACATCTCTCGAAGAAATGTTCTCCGCTGACATCAACATACCGTTTAAAAGCTCAAAGGCTGTCATCAACATCACCCATTACACTTCTATCTTCCATAGTGGAAACATTCAAGGCCTCGAACCCTTCCCTCTAACACAGCTCTCTTAATTTTGATACCATCCTTTTTTGCCCTCCTCTGGACCTTCTCTCTTAGTTCTTTTTGCTTCTATAATGTGGTAACCAAACTTGAGAAGCAGGTTCCATATTTGATCTAACATATAATGTTATCAGTAAGCTGAACATCTTCCTTATCCATATACTTGAATGTTATTCCAACATTTGCCAGCAGACAGTTTGTCACCTTTACTCTGCTCTTGATGCAAGGCTCTGGCAACAGGTTAGAGACGATGTTGACTTCCAGTTCTCTCCCACAAACAAGTCTCTACAGTGTCTCTCCTGCTAGATAATATTCATATGGAGACTTTCTTTATATTTGACACGGACTGAACTTAATGAACCATGTACCGTATACCAGCCTTAGAGTTTGTCTCGGTCCCCTTGTAAGTTGATGCAATCCTCTTCCCTTTCCACTTCGCGTGTACCTTGGCAACACCTATAAGCACATGCAGGTGGGAGGGTAACTCTTCTGGCAGCCACTTTCTTCACTGATTCACATAATTTTGGTATGCTCACTTCTTTACTAAATCCTAAATCCATCAGTGTTGACTCTACACACTATGTACTCTTTCATCCCTTGCATCTGCTGGACCATGAGTATCCCAGACTGCTCCGTCTCAAGCAGTGCATAGTGTTCTCTCTACAGCATCACTTGATTACCTGTGTTCCTCGGTTTTAGGAGTCTTCTTCGTTGCTTCAGTCTCTATACCCTGGTTCTGTTCGACAGCCCCAAATACTGTTCCTGCTCCCCCCTCTCCCCACCCGCTATCATCCATGGTCTCTGTGATCTGAGTTAAGGGCACTTCCTTTTGTTGAACTGTTCTTAAGACATCCAGTTAAGACCCTCCTGACCCTTGTTGGTTCTCAATCATAACCTCTTCTTTCCTCTGTGATAAATCCTCTCAAATGAACCGATTCTGTTTGCATGACTTAATTTTTCACATCCCTAATTTCCTCTCCCAACTGATGATACTTTCCATGTTCTTTGATTTGGCTTCCCACTTTCTTTATCTCCTCCTCCAGCTGTCTTAAGCTCTAGTCCAGCATCTTAACTACCTCATTAATTCCTTTAGCCTGATGGTCTCTGTTAACTCATCCTTTGTTTCATCCCCTGGCTTCCTTCTTTTGAATGTAATCGTAAAGAGATAGTTAATGGCACCTTCCACTGTCTGAATCCATTTCCGAAATCCATTTTAGAAATCGAATCAAAGAGAAAACGCGCGCGCGCGCGCGCGCGCGTGTGTGTGTGTGTGTGTGTGTGTGTGTGTGTGTGTGTGTGTGTGTGTGTGTGTGTGTGTGTGTACAGAGATGGAAGCATCTGTTTCCTCTACGTGTGGTAGCGACAACATCAACGAACACATGCTGGTGGAAAGCCAAATAAAATCTCTTCATCAGTCCAGTAAAAGCAAACCTCCTCGTTCCACCTAACCAAATAAACCCGATAAAGCGACAATGATAACCAAACCTAATCTAACTAACAATAATGAATTGTTACAAAAATACAGAACGAAAAGCAACTTTAGCAGATTTGAATTAATCAAAGATAATTCACATCTCTGTTATACTGTCTACTGATTCAGACTTTTAAAATACGATCTAGACTTCTAGATACACATAACTATTACTCTAAAAAACATCATCATTCATTCTTTTTCAAAAATCCTTTTCTAACGTAATCAAATGAGAATAAACATTTTGAGAAAATGAAATCTAGCGAACTTCAGCTTGGGCTGGCAATGCCTAGGTTGTACTGGAAAGACGCTTAACGCTAATGTTCTCTTTATTGATTCGACGCAGCGGAGAACAGATGCATACAAATTGGAGTTTTTAAAGTAAAAAAAAAAAAAAAGGTCCCAGCAATTTACTCTGATGAAGGAGAACAAACCCCAGAGAAAAACTCAGCAGACAAGCCTTGCTCAGCCCTCGTAAAAGAAGCACATTTTTCACTTACAAGTCGAGTGCGCGGAATTACAATGTTTTCACAAAGGAGCCGCATGAAAATATTGACCCAATTACAACCTGTACATGAAAGGGGCCGACTCTCGCGCTGATTGGTCGATTGGGTCAAGGGTGGGGGGGGGGGGGGATGCCACACGCTTCGGACCCCACATTTCTCAACTCGTAATACCCTAAGAACTTCCGTAGGATTAGGTTAAAGGGTTACACTTTTAAGAAATCGTTATCGTACCGGATACCTGAATTTCAGAGCGGTAGAGAGAGAGACACTAATGCTTCAGTAACATGCAATGACTAAATCCAACTGAAAAGAAAACAAATATATATGAAGTAATTAGGCAATGGGCACCTCATAGGAGTGGCTGGTCAGCTGTTTATCCCCTGATGGTGGCGTTTTGGTCATTAATTTTTCTTTATCGTCCGCGACTGAATTATAACCGGCCTCACACCTCCTCGTACCGACCACCATCGCGATAACGAGCGGTCGTACGCCTAGAACGAATACTATACAAACGACAACCAATCAGTGACTGAGCCTCGGTATCACTGAGCCACACTTGCCTCCACACGGCAAGGCTAAGCTGGAGATTCGTCGAGGGTTTGACACAAATGGTGGCTCGGAACAGATCAATTCGGCGATCTTATCTCCCTCACTTTCTGGTTCTTCGACTCGTTATCTCTGTTATCTCCGTCCCCGTCCCCCCGCTACCTTGCCCCTCCATCCACCTACTTATGAATATTCCCGGCAATGATAAGCGGAGATTTATGGAAGGCTGGACTCATTAACAGATCATAAATTGTTCCCCGAACCCGATGGCCGACAGCCAACAGCATTTGGTGTAAATAAACTTCAGGTCGGCGAAATTAACTTCCACCATTTAACTCCTACATTCTTACTCCTGCAGGGTTGCCATTGCTCGTTTTTTCATAAGTTATTTACAGCATCAGTGTTCACATTCACATACATTTGCCTCGGCATGACCATAAACTGTACTGTTTTACGAAGAGGGTAAATTTGGTATAGCTGGTACTGGAGACCAAGTGAAGCCACGATCTATGATGTTAAGTCTGATGATACACGTACTTAAAAGTATAGATCAAGTGAAGTTATTTTCTATCAAGGAATCAATATTGATATGGTATGTATACAACTACTGAAGTTCTGATCAAAAGGACGGTAGCTTTGGTTCAGCCGTTAAAGAACTAGTGAAGCTATGATCTATGATGAAGATAACTCTAATGTAGTATGTATGGACCAACTAAAACTTTGATCTGTGAAAGTAATTCCGATAGAGTAACTGAGGTTCTGAGTTATGAAGGTAATTTTGATTTAGTTAATACAGACCTTCTGTGCCTTTGATCTTTGTAGGTAATTCTGAAATGATAGATGCACACCATCTGAAGACCTAATCCATAAAGGTAATTCTGATATATTAGATGTACACCAACTGAAGCTCTATCTGTGGAGGTAATTCCGATATATTAGATATAGCTCAACTGAAGTCCTGAACTAAGAAGGTAATTCTGATATAGTAACTATACACCAGCAGAAGCTATGGTAGGGAAACAACACACAATCATGTCGTAGTTTTCATTAGCCTGAGACATTACCATACAGCTGGAAGGGCACGACTGTACGTCCTTTCAGCACGACGGTACGACCTCTGAGCATGACTGTACAACTCTTGAGCACGACGGTACGACCTTTCGGCGCGAAGGTATAACCTTTGAGTACAACAGTACGACTTTTGAGCATGACGATACGACCCTTGGGCACGACGGTAGGACATCTGAGCAAGATAGTACGACCCTTTGTATCATAGCGTCACGTCATCACACCCAAGGGTCGTACCGTCGTCCTCAAGAGTCGTTCCATCATACCCAAAGGCTCAATAGAACATCCCAGAGCTTGCGTGTATGTATACTCTTATATGCCCGACTAAATCAAACATTACTTTAAAGATTTTCATTCACGACAAATCTGATTCTACTTTTCTCTCGTGGGTATATAACAATTAAGGAAATAGGTACCACAAGACACATTATAGTAGGGTGTATTCTGAGGAAGAACCACAATACTCTTGAAAACACTGTCATTATAAATGACCAGGTTCTGTTAAGACGTTCGCTGAAGCTTCTCATATCGAACCCAACATCGGGAAAACTAGGAACCATTTGTTACAATGGGATCTGCAATGGGATGCATCTAACCGTCAATGTGTTCCATTCATTTATAAGCTCCTAATCACTTATGATAACCTTGATGATATTGGCACCTTTGCTTTCATCTCTTCCGGACTCCTAATCTTTCCAATCATGCTGCATGCTTCATCCTCAGAGGCCGAGGATTAAGCTTTTCAAAAGTATGAAGAGATATCGTTCTTATTTCTATACGTGCTGCCTACATGAGTGTTGGGTATTCATTCATGAGAAAAAGAAAGAATGAAAATCAAGATCCTAAGCAAATACTCTTCTAATCACATTTACGTGATAACTGTGACGCCCATCTTCAAGAAATAAAGGAAATGTGGAATGAGGCAGCTAACAGAACTGCCAGAAATATGAGCTCAAAAGTGTATTAAATTTCACTGCACGTGAGTCAACAGTGAGACACGAACATGTTTTGATGTTTCGGACAGACTCGAACCTTTTTATCTGAGATTTTCAGTGACTCGGGTATTTCTCTCAGACTTCAGGCTGTCCTGTACACTAACCATGAATGTTCCTCGTGTCTGAAACGTACTCAAGGAACGTTAGTGTGAACGTACCTTGGTATTCCAGAGCCGAGTCTTGGGACTGTATAGAGGTTCGATCGGATTCGAATCCTGGACAACATCAACGTTCATATTCACATACCTCTGCTCCAGTGTAAATAGAAAATGTAGTTTTATGAGGAAAGTAATTCTGGCATAACTGTTATAGACCAACTGATCCTCTGATATCTATGGGAGTGCATAGGTAAGAGAGAGAATGAAACATCAAATGGTCTGTGATGGAGCGATCTGCTGGAGGAGAGTAACAGTAACCTAAATTTCGAATTTGTGGAGAAGGAGAGAGGATGATAAACCAGAAGGATCCTATCCACCCACCACTCCTTCCTGTGTATCAGTCAGGAGGAATGCAGGTATGAGAGGCACAATATAGTAATGAAGGGATACCGACATAGAAATTTCAGTGGAAAGAATAACTGGAGAGCATATTCTTATCTGATTTAGGCAGCTTCAGGAAAGATGAACATCATCCGCTGATCTATAAAGAAGAAATCAGAAATACGTCCATCAAACATGATCATTTTTAAAAGGGTTTGTTTACTGATGATTAATATCATTAATGTTTATTTCTGGTCAAGATATAAGAATATTGATAGTCTCTTCGCCTTGAAACCTTACTGATGATAGTTTATTCCTATGTTCTATAACTCTATTGGTGATGACAGCTTATTCATGTCTGTATCACAATCTCCTTCCTTTTTACTTCATACCATCATTTCTGGTCACATTATCTATATCAGGTGAAAAAAATTATCGTGGTTTACAGTATCGCATTTGTTAAGTATCTGAAATCTTCATTAAATTACCTTTGAATCTGCGCTTCTTAAGACGATATTTCCCGATCCCTAAGTCATTTTTTCATGAAATTTACTTCTGTGCGATGGGATTAATTCTGCTGCTCTTGTTTGTATTCGTTCTAGCTTTACATTTTCTTTCTTAAAATCTGGAGACGAGAGCTGAATATAAGTCTACATGTGGTATGTGAATAGGGCACTGAAATATCTTTTCTATAAATTACTTTTCTAGCCGTGAAACCTAACATTCTTTTAGCTTTATCATGTGCAGTTAAGCAGAGCTTTACGAATAACATATTGCTCGAAAGGAATCAGCGTGTCATGTTTCCTCAGTAAGTCATACAAACAAGTGATAGAAAATGAAAACCTCAAGAGGGAAAAGAAAAAGCAATGTTTCCATTAAAACTCAAATATGGAAAAAAAAAAAAAAGAATTCTCCATCAAGCCATTAAAACAAAGAAAACGAGACGTGAAGACACAAACAGAGCACGAAAGACAGAATGTGTCGCTCCATCTTATAAAAGGAAGACCAGATTCTCCTTGTGGCCCTTCATCCTCCTCGCCCACTTCCTCCTCACCGGCAGGAGCTAGCGTGACCACCCCCCTGGCAGGCTATTGATTGAATGACCTCCGGATATTAGTCATTATGCCCACTGAGTGGGAGAAACGAGCCCGTAATACGAGATAGATGAGAACTTGAATTGATGGATTGATGAGACGGTTGACGACCAAGCTCTCCTACTGTACAGGATCGGTCGCTGTCACTCAGTGTCGAGACTCTCTCTCTCTCTCTCTCTCTCTCTCTCTCTCTCTCTCTCTCTCTCTCTCTCTCTCTCTCTCTCTCTCTCTCTCAAGCATCTCTTTCCTCCCTCCCTGCCGTCTGGTAAGGAATCTATTGTGCATGAATTTGCTTCTTGACATCAGCCTCTTTGCAGTCTCTCTCTCTCTCTCTCTCTCTCTCTCTCTCTCTCTCTCTCTCTCTCTCTCTCTCTCTCTCTCTCTCTCTCTCTCTCTCTCTCTCTCTCTCTCTCAAAAAGCCAAACACGGGCAAAAAGAAATAAAGAACAACGTAACAATTATCCAGACGCATTTCATTTGCTGTCAAACTAGAGACAAAAAGAAAAAAAAAACGAAAATTGCCTTTAAACTGAATTTGAGAAAAATATGAGAAAAAGATTCATTATTGTATTGCGCTATAAAGGTTGTGGAGAGCGTTACAGTGATATGTACTCAGTTCTGAAATGTGTTGTATGTACTCGGTTCTGAAATGTGTTGTATGTACTCGGTTCTGAAATGTGTTGTATGTACTCGGTTCTGAAATGTGTTGTTACAGTCATGGAGGAAAATGTGTTGTGGAATGAAGAGGTGATCTGGGATTTTCTTCCAGACGACAAGAATGGCAGGATCATCAAGATATTTTTTTTTGAGTCAGAGTCTAAACTCACGGCCTGGAGCCACATTTGTCTACTAGTGTTCAGGGAGGTTGAGGTATCAGGTGTGCAGGTGTAAACAGATGTTGGTGTAGGGTGTTGAAGTGTAAGGTGTGGCAAGTAGAAGGTGTTAAAGTGTAGGGTGTGGTAGGAAGAAGGTGTTTTTAAGTATAGGGTGTGATAGATAGAAGGTGTTTTTAAGTGCAGGGTGTGGTAGAGAGGTGTTTTTAAGTGTAGCGTGTGACAGGTAGGTGTGTAGGTGTAGGGAGGTGTGTAAGTGTAGTGTGTGTAGGGACAAGACGTGTAAGTGTAGAGTGTGTAAGTATAAGGTGTGTAAGTTCAGGGTGTGGTGGGTGTAGGGTGTGTTGATGTAGGGAGGTATAGGTGTAAGGTGTGTAGGTTTAAGATGCGGCAGGTATAAGCTGTGTAGGTGTAGGGTTTTTAGATTCAAAGGTGTAAGGAAGTGTAGGTGTGTGGCTTGTAGGTGTAAGGGTGTGTAGCTGAGGTGTGTAGGTCTAAGGTGTAGTAGGCGTAAGGTGTCGGTTGCGTAAATGTACATAACGTAGGTGTAAGGTGTTTATGCGTAAGGTTGGGTATGTGTAAGGTGTGTAGGTATAAGAGCGTGTAGGTGAAGGGTGTATAGATGTTAGTTATGTTGACGTATGGTGTGTAGGCGCTGGCGTTTAGATGCGGGTTGTGTAGGTGTAGGATGTTTAGGTGTTAGGTGTAGGGTGTGTAGGTGTAAGAGAATGCGTAGTCCTCGTAAAAAAAAAGTCTGGTATGATGGCTGTGTAGGTGTACGTTTGTGTCCCGGTATCGACGGTGGTGTAAGTGTAGTGAGATGTGTCCTTCAGATGTGGTTCATGGGAACATGTTAGGTGTGTACTGCAGGTTTGGTTTGTGGGGATAAAAAATCTATACGTGCCGACTGACGTCTCTGGATATCACTAAGATGGGGTTTTTTTTTGTGATCATCCGTCTGAAATTACCTGCTCATACGGGCAAGACGTTCAACGTTCGTGAGGCCCAAACTCTAATGTGTAATTACCGATTAGCAATGACCAACTAGTCTTGTCCGGGGAGAGAGTTTTACACTCTCGTGGGATCCCATCTCTTGAACCATCTCTACTGTCACACAACTTTTTGAACTTGTGTGTGTTGTCCACAATTACTACATTCTCAATCAGTTTATTCCGTTCACCCATCATTATAACTTTGAAGTGCTTTACGTCTTTTCTAACAAGATTCTTTTATCTGAAGTTGTGGCCTTTGGTTGCTCTATCCCTTCAAAGTTCTAGGAACTGTCCACTGCCTACATCATCAGTCTGGTTTAAAAGCTTAAAGGTTTTGATGAGGTCACTCTTCACTCTTCTCTCTTCCACAATGGGCAAATCTAAAATCCATCCATTTCCTTTACCCCAACTCACTTAATTCTGGCACCATCTTTGTTGCTCTCCTATGGACCATTTCTATCAAGTCTTTGTATTTAGCTGCGATGGCCTAACTTGAGAAGCATACTCTCGTCCTGACCTTATGTTGAACGTGAACAGCTTACTAGATATTTCCTTATCTATTAAGCTGAATGCAATTCTAATATTCACCAATAGACAATTCGGCTCCTCACTATTCTCCCAAGGCGAGCCGCTCTGGCAACAGGTTAGAGAGAATGTTGACTCCCATATCACTCTCACACACAGATTCCTGAACCTTAGTTCTTCTTGCTTGGTGATATTCTATCACAAGGTCTTTCGCTGTGACCCAGTCTCATTACTTCACATCTTCTCAGATTCAGCTTCATCAGCTGTGTTATTAAACCAACCTTGGAGTCTGTCTAAGTCGCCTTGTTAGTTGATGCCAAATCCTCCTCACTTTTCCCTGTACATCATCTACAAACCTATTCAGGAAGTCCATACCTTTTCGTCAAGTTATCTTCACAGATCAAGAAGACCAACGGTCCTAGAACAGACCCTTGCAGTACTCCGCAGGTGATCTCGACCCATTCAAGAAGTCTCCTTTAACATGTCCTTTGTTCTCTTCCACGAAGATAGCTTTCTAGCCACCGAAGAGTCTCCCCTCCTTCCTGCCTATTGAGTGAGTGAGTGAGTGAGTGAGTGACTCAGTGTGTGTGTGTGTGTGTGTGTGTGTGTGTGTGTGTGTGTGTGTGTGTGTGTGTGTGTGTGTGTGTGTGTGATTAGGCTAAAAATCCCACGAATGACCCATACTTTAGCAAGCTGATATGAAAAAAAACCCAAAAAACTATATGATAAATACGGTAAATACATAACCTTGCGACAAGTTGCCTCGCCCGGTAGTGTTTCGATAGCAAGGGCGGATATATTGTCCACGCCATCTGAGCCTTCTCAGGCAATTTCCTTCCACTTGAGGCAGGTTGCTCATGTGGGCGCTCCTCCCCCTGGGAGGGACCCCCTACCCCGCCATGCTGCTGGCGCCCTGAATGGTGAGGTAATGACGGTCAGGCGAGGCTTGGGAAAGGCAGGACTCTGGGATTGGGTGGAACAGGGTTGCAGGACGGTGGGGGTGGACGAGGTGTAACGGAGTGGATTGGAGTGGAGGACGGTGTGGGGGGTGGATGGGAGAGGATAGAGCTTGGTTGGAAGTGCACCAAGGTAGGATAGGGTATGTTAGTTTAGGATAGGCTGAGGAGGAGCAGGGAAGGGAAAGGTAGGATAGGGTAAGGTAGGACAAGGTAAAACAGGGCAGTTCTGGGGTAAGGTAAAACACAATAAGGTAATGTAGTATGTGTACTAAGGTAAGGATGAGTAGGGAAGAAGGGGGTAAGGTAGATCATGGAGGTGAAGGGTAGGGTGGGACTGGGAGGATAAGGATGGGAAGGGGCTGGAACGGGCAGGGTAAAATCGGGTGAGGATAGGAACTAGAAATGGAAAGGTGGGGCAGGGTAGGGCTGGGAAGGGAACTGTAGGTTGGAACTAGAGTGGGAAGGGTAAGATGTGACTGGGATGCGAGGAGCTAGAAAGGTAAGGTAGGGTAGGGTTGGGAAGGGTAGGGCTGGCATGGGAAGGGTACGGTTGGGATGGGAAGGGTAGGGTGGAGTAAGGAATGAAAGAGTAAAGTTGTGCTGCAATGGAATGGGTAAAATAATGTCGGGATGGGAGGGGTATAGTGGAACTGGTAAGGGAAGGGTAAGGTGGTTCTGGGATGGGAGCTGGTAAGGGAAGGGTAAGGTGGTTCTGGGATGGGAGCTGGTAAGGGAAGGGTAGAGTATACATAGGTAGGAGAGATGAAAGAAAACGGAATCCTATGCTGAGGAAAGCATTGAGAACCTATGCTGGTAATCTGCACTGACAGAGACAGAATAGTAAAGCAGAAGGCTCCTCCTCCTCTCCCACCATTACCTCGGGCACATCAGCCGCTGGGAAACTAGCCAAGAAGGAGCACCATGCAGCACGGAGAGAATATACTCACGTGGGAATTCTACAGGAAAGTATGAATGGAAAACCAATCTGTTCCGGTGAATTACGCGCATATTACAGTCTCCTTCCTGGAAAGGCTGATGTACAGATAGTTGACGTCATTACGGTATTCATCTACAGTGATATAAAGTTGTTTGCCTCCGCCTTGAGAATATCTAGTGGTAGTTTATTCCGAAGTTACTGACAGCCTTCACCTTGGGAATATATGGTGGAAGGTCTGTAACTAGTTCCATATGAAATGTGCGTCTGAAAATATTTCTGGCCCACGTTCGTATGACATATCTGCCCCTGTAACTTCAATACGTTATTTCCAGTCTGTCAAACATAAAGAAATTTTTGCGAGTAAATTCACTGATATTGTAAAACTTCTATTAGATCTAGGAATATCCCCTTTGTTTTGAGAAGTGATTTCTAGGTTTATGTGTCTCCTTATGGTTCATTTCAAAGGAAGTGGATTAGGCTTGTTGCTCTTCTTTGTATTACTCTAGTTTTTCTTCGTCTATGATCAAGTTTGGTGACCAGAACCGGGGAGGGCGATCCAAATGAGATCTGACTGGGGCATCGTAAGTATTGTGTCTTTCCATTCATTGTTCATTATTCATATTCAGTTCACCATACACAGGTCAGCACTGTGTTCCAAATTATTACTGATGATCAACACCAGCGTCTTATTCTTCTCGTACTTCAAATAATGGCCAGCAGGGCGATTGTCGTCACTGATCTCTTTTTCGCTATCGCCAAAAGGTATTACTTCGCATCTGTCTACAATGATATCCATTTCTCATGTCTTCGGCCACTGCACTGATTTGTCTGAATCACACTGAATCATCATTCAGTCTTCCTTTATCTAGGCCTTATTTCCCAATTTTGTATCGTCGGTATCATTATCCAGATGAACAAAACTATACATATGAAAATAAACATATAAATAATGACAACCATAAAAGAAATTGAAAAAGGTCATCTAGATAAAGCTATGTAAAAGCTATGTAAAAGCTATGAAACCTCGTCGAGAGAAATCTATCAGTAAACAAAACTGGTATGATAAACTTCCTCTTGATAAAGATAACAGCAAAACTGATAAACCTCGTCTCGATGAAAGTATTAGTTCAACAAAATTGATAGACTTATCTAGAAAACGAAATTGGATGAAACTGATAAACCTCATCTAGGAAATGATATCGGTAGAATGAAACTGATAAACCTCATCTAGGAAATGATATCGGTAGAATGAAACTGATAAACCTCATCTAGGAAATGATATCGGTAGAATGAAACTGATAAACCTCATCTAGGAAATGATATCGGTAGAATGAAACTGATAAACCTCATCTAGGAAATGATATCGGTAGAATGAAACTGATAAACCTCATCTAGGAAATGATATCGGTAGAATGAAACTGATAAACCCCATCAAGTTGAAACAGTACGTCCATTAAACCATCTGTTTCATTGTGGGAAGACGATAACCAGCATGGCTCCCACTCATCTGGCATAAGCTTATGAATATTGATGTTTATCTATGACGGGGAGGCGAGGTTAATCCTCCTGAGCAGAGACAGTAACAGCAGTAGCTACAACAGCAGCAGCAGGGACAACAAAAACAACAGCAGTAGCAAGAACGGCAGTAGCAGCAGCAACAGAAACATTGAGATTACCACAGCATACGTAACAGTAACTGCAGCCCACTACCTCTGGGTCCCGCATGCATGCAGCGGACAACGGCATACCGCCTGCCTCAGCAACGGCAAGCGCCATCGGCAACAGAACCAGTCACACAGGCTGCACACAAACAGTAAGAACGGTCCCCAGCAACAGCAGCTTCGGGAAAAAAAAACTTGCAGTAAGAACAGGATCGATGTCAACAGCAACAATATATCGTCCATGTACTTCAGCAGCAGTAGCAGCTGTACCAGCAGCAGCAGCAGCATCAGTCGTACCAACATGGTGGACTTCAGCAGCAGTGGCAGCTGTACCAGCAGCATCAGCAGCATCAGTCGTACCAACATGGTGGACTTCAGCAGCAGTGGCAGCTGTACCAGCAGCACCAGCAGCATCAGTCGTACCAACATGGACTTCAGCAGCAGTGGCAGCTGTACCAGCAGCATCAGCAGCAACAGTCGTACCAACATGGACTTCAGCAACATTAGTATCTGCAGCAGCAGCAGCAGTACAAACAATGACTTTAAAAGGAGTAGCTGCTGCAGTAACAGCATCAGGAGCAACAGGAATACCAACATGGACTTGAGGTTTATCACAGCTGAAATAACAGCAGCAGCAGCACCAGCAGAAGCAGTAGTATTAACACAAACCTTAAGCAGCAGTATCAGCTGCAGCGTTAGCATCAGGAAAGAGCAGCATCTTCGCCTGTGATCATAGCGTCATCACCACCAAGGACAATGAAGAACCTCTTGGTCATCTTCACAATGGAAATTTTAAGACTTAAGTCTTTCTTCAGGGTTAACATTAACCCAGGATGAAAATCCAAAGAAAAACATTGAAATACAAAAGAAAAAAAGAATACTATGGTTCTGACAAAAAAGAGGAATCAAGTTTTCTTACGTCAAAGAAAACGAGAGACTTGAAGGAGGATAGCAACGGCTGCACAAAGAAGGTTAGAGATGAAATCTTAACCGTTTGCCACACGATGGTGTGACACTTAACGCATGACGGCCTGACTCTTGACCTGACCTCCATGTCAAAGATAAGGTTATCGTGACCAAGGGCTATACCGTTCTACTGAAGGGTCCTTAAGAATAGCACTATGGCTTTCAACGATCGTATCGTCGTCTAAAAGGTCGTACCGTCGTGCTCAAGGGTCGCACCGTCGTGCTCAAGGGTCGCACCGTCGTGCTCATGGAGTCAACGGTGCAACGTCATTTCAGAAGCAAGTAATGACACCAGTCTGGGGCAGCAGGCAAGGAGGGGCAGGAACTCCGTCTTGCCATCGACCGTGTTGGTGATTGTGGCGACGGTGTTGGTGATCGTGGTGGCGGTGTTGGCGATTGCGGTGGCGGAGATGGCGATTGTGGCGGCGGTGTTGGTGACTGTGGCGGTGGTGTTGGTGACGGTGACGGCAGTGTTGGTGATCGTGGTGGCGGTGACGGTCACCGAGGGTTTATTGTGGCTACAGTGATAGGAGTGGTGATAATGGTGACAGCGCTGGCCATGATGGTGGAGGAGGTTGGCAGCGATTTGTGTCGGGGGCGTTGGCAGTGGTGGCGAGGCGTCAGTGCTGCTGCTGCTGATGATGATGATAGTGAGGACAGTAGCGGTGATGATGCCGGTGACAGTGATGGCAGCGGCAGGCGGCAGTGGCAGGGATGTTGGCGGTGGCGGCGGGCGGCGGTAGCGCACGTCCTGAATAAATTAGCAATTCAATCAATCCAGGAACATCCGCACACTTAATTACGCAATCGATCACGGCTCCTCCCCTCTCACTGGCTTGTACCCTCTCACCACACCCCACCCCTTCCCTACGTCTCTCTCTCTCTCTCTCTCTCTCTCTCTCTCTCTCTCTCTCTCTCTCTCTCTCTCTCTCTCTCTCTCTCTCTCTCTCACACACACACACACACACCTAGGACAAAATAGATTCAATGACTTCGCCATCAAATCAAACGTGGTTAACGAAACAACCATGACTTTTACAAAAACGGAAAAGATTTCAGTCTTTCTAAGGAACTCACACCTTTCAGACCGGTGAGTTCGATCCTCTTACATCTATTCTACATCCCCTGATTATCCCTTCTTTGTGTACAACAGAAGCTGCAACCGGCTTGTGTATGTCCACTTGTCGTAGTCACCTTTTCATCATTATCTGTTTCTTCCCCACCTTTTCTTCTTTGGCTGGAATATGGTCTCCTTGCAGGCTGGAATATGGTCTCCTTCCAGGCTGGAATATGGTCTCCTTCCAGGCTGGAATATGGTCCCCTTCCAGGCTGGAATATAGTCTCCTTCCAGGCTGGAATATAGTCTCCTTCCAGGCTGGAATATGGTTTTCTTCCAGGCTGGAATATGGTCTTCTTCCAGGCTGGAATATGATCTCCTTCCAGTCCAAATATCATGAACGACTTACATCTGTCTCTATTGTTTCCTTGATGGGCTTAGTTTTAGGCGTAAACTCTTTTGTTACTTAATCCTTCAGTGTTGATTCGTCAACTTCCGTGTGTGTGTGTGTGTGTGTGTGTGTGTGTGTGTGTGTGTGTGTGTGTAGCTACCACGATAATTCCCGACAAGAAAATGTGTGAGTCCACTAAAAGAGTTTTTTGGACGAGGTAGCACCAGAGTTTGACAAGATATTGTGTGATCCACAACACCTCGGTGTGGATGAGGCAGTTTCAGTGTCCATACCATTTTGCACACACCTTCAGGGACAACCCTGCAACTCTGATCACATCAACATATATGCCTTGAATAACCGACATTGCTCATTCTTCTGTCTATCAGTCTACCTTCCCCTAAGTTACACAAAACATAATAAGGATCTATTTTTTTCTTTCAACAAACACAAGTGACTAGTGTTGCGTAGGTGGACTATAATTCCTCCGATTTGGAAAGCCCGTTTGTACCTTAGTTCGTTGACGTGCATCCTCTGGTCGATTTTTTTTTTCTACTAGAAATTCGTCTTTCCAATCATATTTGATCATGTGTCAAACATTACAAAAAACATTGATGTTATTCCTCTTTGTATTTAAATCAAGTAGCTGACGTGGCACAATGGTAAAACGGTACATAGACCGATGTTTCTGACTGGAGAGAAATTAAGGCTCAAAACACAAGATACGCAATAACTATCAGCCTTGCCGGTGTTTTCTTGTCATGACATCGATCGCAGTGAGAAATGGAGGTACCTTACAGCTCTGTGTTGCCTCACTCATGTCACCGCTGCATTCCGCTTTACTTTGAATCTGTCTTTGCAGGATGGGTGACAAGTGATGTCAACACCCAGTCCAGACTACACATAAGCCCCTTTCACATTTCTAGAGTTTGTCTGAGAAATAGTATACTATAATGATGATATAAGGCAACAGTTTTTAACATCATTCTTTGTCCAAATATCCTTGTCCTTAGAAATTCACTGCCACATTTTTTTTGTGCTTCTAAATACAAATCTATAAATAACACTTCTTTTTGCTTGTGAGATATGTTCACTTGAGTGACCACAATCCAGTTATCAAACCCAGTACAACTTCAGAGTAATACAGAGGTAAATGCAAACCAGAGCCAAACTATACAATCTGCATACATCACAACAGATGTGAGTGTAGCTCAGTGATGCATTCCCTCACACACTCTTGGGATAGAATCTTGTTGCAAATTTCCAGGAAACTTAACAAGTGCGTCGCTGACAGACGCTGTTACCGGAGGGTGTAAGCGATCGTCCATCGCCCATTCCATTCTTCCCCGTTCAGCAAACAAAACCCCGTTACAAAACGTGAAGGGATACTCTTCATGCAAATGAAGAATACGTAAGAAGGAGAAAGTGAAAACCATAATGATGAAGTAAAGGATCAAAAGGAGTGTCCCACTTTGGGCAGTCACACGGACCTTCTCTCCATCCATCCATCCATCCCCGGACCACTTGCATGTAACACGACTCACTCACATCCCCTCCGTGTGATCCGACACTCGACAGGTCAACATGAAGCGCGACGCTCTAGTTAGCCATGTGGTGACGCTATCATAAGGACACAAATTAAAGTAACCATATTCTTTCTCAACTATGAACACTTATCGAACGATGATTATTTACAGGTGAATTTCAACGACCATTACTCTATATTCTCGACACTGTACCACATGATCGCCAGCCACTCTTGACTCTCCTTTCTGTATATTTCATCGCCATCAGAAGTCATAGCAACGCCAGCTGTTGTCAACGTCCAGAACACTGCCTGAATGTCTGGCTGTCGCCGCCCTACCGTCCCCTCCCTGTCCCATCTTCCGCTTCTACTGCCTTCTCTTGATCTATACCCACTATCTCCTTTCCCTCGATCCATTCCCTTTCTTCCCTTTCCTCCATCCATCTCACCCTCACAATCTTTTACTCTAACACTTTTCTTTCCTTTATCTCTAACTCCTCCTCCATTATCTCCCTTCCCTCTGCCTTTCTTTTCCTACCCGACCTCCTATCTGTTCCGCCTATCTTCATCCCTCACATCCTCACTCTCTCCCTTCCCTTCCCCTACCACCCAGTCCCGGCGATGCAGATGTAATGTAAACACCACAACTGGACAGAGGCGCTGATGGATTTTTAATGAGGCTGATTCAATCCCTACCATCATGATGACCACCACCACCACCACCGCCCCGCAGCCTCTGGCCTCTTCTGCCCTGCTCTGCCACTGAAATGCCCTTCGCTCGCGCTCATCCCATCAGGTTCTGGTCATGTGGATAGGTTTTTTTTTAAGTTGGAGCGCTCCTGAAGGTTCACACTCGTCCGTGTATGCGACTAAGTATACAACATCCTCTCGCATTTCCTTGTGATTTCATTCATACACTCCCTTCATAAACCTTCCTACGTTTGTGTGTGTGTGTGTTATATTTCTATATTATTACATGCCAGTCCTCTTAGACTGCTATGGTTTTTTTGGGATCTGTATAGCTGAGCGAAGACGTTTGACTCTGGAGGGAAGGGGAGATATAACGAAAACGAGAAGACGAGGAGGAGTGGGTGGAGGGAGGTGGGATGGCGTGTTTGCCCAAGCGGCAGCTAACGAGCGGGGTTGTGTGGACAAGATACTAACGTTACCCTCTGATCACCACCACCACCATCCCCTCCAATGACACTCATTATTGAGGCCAGTGAGGGAGCCTGAACCCATCCTCCCACCCTTTCAGGCTCCAACCCACACCCCCGCTACCATTACCCTCATTACTGAGGTCGGTGAGGAAGCCTGCACCCCTCACCCACTCTTCCAGGCTCCACCCCAACGTGATCCTCATTAGTGAGGTCAGTGATAGAGCCTCCACCCTACAGGCTCCACCCTCGCCATTCCCGCCCCTGCCCTGACCTCCCCTCGTGAGAGTGTTATTTCGTCACTTCTCGTCCAGCCTCTGACCCTTGACCCTCTCAAAACATTTGACCCTCACCCCTCGATCAACCCTTGACCCTACAATCTCATTGCCTTTGAGCCTGAACCCTCCTTTAGCCACTGATCCTTATCCTTTGGTAACAATCCTTCGTCTGACACTTGACTCCCGTATCTTGCGCACTTCCCGACCTTTGGCTTACAGACAGGGAACAACGAGTGGTGTTAAACGGGGGAAGCATTTATGTGGGATTGTATAAGGATTCAAGGAGAAGTGGACAAAGTGATGAAGTGGTTAGAGACATTGCAAGTGGATGACAGTGTACATGAATGCGAAGTAATACAGTTTGGTGATGATGATAACACGAATATCATATCTGGTGGTCTACAGTCAGGAACACAAGAGGAAGAGGCAGTGATAATCAGTAATGACCTATAATAGTCTCATGATTGCACATTATAGAGCAAACACAGTGTACAAGACTCACTGGAAGTATAAACTATATTACGAAAGACATGATATTTTCGCTTTACATCACCCTATCCAGAGCACATTTAGAACACAGTTCTGACCACGAAACCTTGCTAGAGACGAAGATAAATCAGAGCGAATAAAAAGATAAAGAAGCTAAAGCAACAGAACTAATCCGTCAAGAAGAAAGACTCAGAGATCTTAAAATCATCTTCTCTAAATCAGATCAGACTCGAGAACATGTGACAGCAGCTCCAAAAATACTAAATGGATCGACGATATGACTCCAGCTAACTCTGTTGTTTGGCCTTCCCCAGTGCATATCTCATGTCCATCCTTTTAGCACGGCTCTTAGAATCTCTGCCCTTCGTCTTCCCTAGATTCTCGCGTCTCGTCCAGCCCTTGATCCTAGCCCTTCGCTAAGGCCATAACACCTCACCCTGCACCATGACCTTGACTATATATTGCTCTTTACTATTCGTCCGCTTACTGACCCTCACTTCCAGCCTTTAACCAGTAAATGCCGTTGAGCCTTTGACCAACACCCTTCATCCAACCGCTCACTCTCATGCATTCCTCTCCTGGTCTTGCCCTTGACTTTTAACCTCTTTCTAACCCTCGACCCTAACCCCATGTCCATCCCATGACCCTTAACTTTTGTCCAGCCTTGTCTCTGACCCTCTGTCCGGCTTTTGTCCAGCCCTTGTCTCTGACCCTCTGTCCGGCCCTTGACCCTCAACTGTCCGGCCCTTGACCCTCAACTGAGGTGTTTGTGGTGGAGAGCGGCATTGTTCTCATCCTGTAGCTCACTGTACGGTCACTCCCGCCTCACTATCACGCCCTCTGTGAGCAGCACATCTGTGTTGTTATCATCACCATCACTCGTGTGTTATCACCATCACTCGTGTGTTGTTATCACCATCACTCTTGTAATGTTATCACAATCACTCGTGTGTTGTTATCATCACCATCACTCGTTCGTTGTTATCATCACCATCACTCGTGTGTTGTTATCATCACCATCACTCGTGCATTATTATCATCATCATCACTCATGTGTTATCATCATCATCACTCAT
Organism: Panulirus ornatus; assembly: GCF_036320965.1. NCBI lineage: Eukaryota > Metazoa > Arthropoda > Malacostraca > Decapoda > Palinuridae > Panulirus > Panulirus ornatus. The sequence continues at coordinate 23,583,422 of NC_092226.1, forward strand.
GTGTTATCATCATCATCATCACTCAGTTATCATCATCATCACTCAAGTGTTGTTATCATCACCACCACTCATGGGTTGTTATCATCATCACCCTCACCATTATTACTCTCGTACCACAATTACCTCCTAATTCATCACCATCCAAGAATCATTCTCACACTTAGGCCGTCACTATCTATTATACCATCGTCTTTGGGTCTCGCTATTGGTATCTCGTTTGATTAACCCCGCTATCAGCAGCCAGTTAACTGTGCACCCCCCATGCTCATCCTGTGAGCGTAAGGGGATTACTGAGGTCACAAAGGGTCTTTGTCAGACCCCATTGGGTCGATAGTCATTACCTAATTTTGTTACGAATTTGGATCATTACTTAAGCTTTCATGGAAGGAATTTATCGACTGAATGCAAAAAGTGGACACAGTTTCGTCATTTCTTGTCTATCATTCTTGATAACAAGGTGTCGTGCCATCTCTTGCGGGGTTTGTTTGGACCTATCCCTACATTATTGAGGTATGACTTTTACACTGTAAGACATAGTGTTCTGACACAGAGTTCTAACATAATGTTCTAGTGTGTTCCCTTACATCTGGGTACAAACCTTACAGTTCACTTGATGAACATCTCGAGGTCGGCCAAAGCGCCAATATCCCCTCAAGCCTAACCATACCCTAGCCATGACAACAGCTAGTAGTCTACTGATCTTGTTACCTTCTCCATGTACGTGTCTTACTTTGACACATTTCATTTGCGATGAAAAACGTATCAAGTGGTTCCTCTTTCTTAAGGAAAATGGACCTACTGGTACCTATTTGCACTCGGTTATTTGCTTCAAATAGATCTGTTAGTTCCTTCGTAATTACAGTAAAGAGACGTCTGTCTGACGACCCAGTGTTCTTTTCAACATTACCAAGTGCAAGTTCGGCGAAAGCTTCAGCTTGATCATGCTCCAGGAGACTTGTGTGTTGGGGAATCCGTACCAGTTTGATTCGAATCTCTTGACCAATAATATGAATTCGCATATCTGTACCTGGCTTCAGAGACTAGCATGTTACACCCAGATCTCAAGGTATTTAAGGCAAGTAGTGAGGACAGAGAATCAGAGATAAGTAATCTGTCAGCGGTTATGATTTCTACAAGCTCAAGAACGACGAGTAGGTGGAGAGTTCAACTGTTATCCTCAAGTTGTTGTCATAATATTCAAGTCACTATTCCACCTCAACCATCACCCTACTGTCACCATTACCAGGTCTCACCAATTTCATCCATATCGTGCCAATATTACCTGTTTTATCACCATCTCTTCATCATCGCTCACTGTCACCATTACCTCTTATTATTATCAATGTCGTCTTTACGTATTTCGCCCCATCATTCCTTACACAATCAGTCATGTCACTATGACACAATCAGTCCCTTGTTATCATCACTCCTATCACCATCATCTACATACGTAACCATTAATTTACCAGCCAATCTCACCACTACCACTAGTCACCATCATTTGGCGTCACTCTCCATCATTATGCCAGTTGCCGCTACTCTTGCGTTTCGAGAGGGAAGATAACAAGGCTTTGCTAATGTCTCTTTGCATGAGTGTGCAGTTTACCGTCCTGCATCTTATCACTGCAGTACTGTCCCGCAGCGATCACAACGATGGATGTTGTGCCTCCGTCCTTCCTGAAGCCGTAGTGACATTGGCTATTGAGGTTGTGGTTTACAGGTGTCCCCTTCACCTCAGGTTAACTTCTCTCTCAAAAGATATTCCCTGGTATTTCTAAGATGGAAATAGGTCGGTCAATCTTTGACTGAGTATCTGGCATTCGTAAATTTTGGTATCATTGTTACCCAGACATTTCAAAGCCCAAGGGAGAAAGAATATACCTTGTGCTGAGCATTGTCATGTACACACGTTGAGAAGTTAGTGAAGACCATTATACAGTTACACACTGATCTGACTCGTCTATGTGGCTCCTTCCCTGGGCTGTGTTCTTGCTTTGATTTCTGGACGGCTGTTCGTAGTTCTGACACATTACTTCTCATGGAGAGACCTTTGTCAGGGGTCAGTCGTGTTTAGTCTGTGGTCTGATGTGTGATCTCTCTCTCTCTCTCTCTCTCTCTCTCTCTCTCTCTCTCTCTCTCTCTCTCTCTCTCTCTCTCTCTCTCTCTCTCTCTCTCTCTCCTTAATCATAATAAAAGCGAGTTCTGGATGCTTTGGGAATCGTCCAAAAGAGGAGAGAAAAAGTTATCGGCTGGAACACTACATCCATCATCCATTGCTGAACTGCCAGATGCCCTCACTGTGACTGATGCATCATTTCCTGTCACAGTAGTATAACAGCTGAGTGTCACGAGGAAGGAAGGAAGGAAGGATAATATAAGCTGACATACCATAAAAGTTGAAGGGAAGAAGGAAAAAGAGATGGGGAAATAAGGAAGAAGCAACAGATGACAAGTTAAAGGTACATGGAAATGTTCGTCAGCAGAACCGTATAAAACCCACCCAAATAGAGAGGAGAAATATGTGGGACAACTGTTCTAATGCTATGTGACCTGCAGGATAAGCTTGATTACCATACAACCTTCTCTCTCGCTGCCGAGAGCTGGACGTTCAAAGTGCTAAGAGGAACTTACGAGATCGAAATCTCTATCCCAGAAGACTCTTAAGCACAGTGCAATAATTTCTATGAATTTGTAAGCTGTTTTTCAAAGCTGCTGAAAAAGTCTCTGTCACAGAATAATTCTTGCACGAATCACACGTTCACTTCATTCTTCATATGTTTCTCTATACCTTCTGGTGAAGGTTTGAGAGTTATTCATAATCCTCACCTTCCCTCACCTTCTACACACTTACGTATTGTGTTATTCATGATCCTCACCTTCACTCACCGTCTACACTCTCACATATTCTTTGATGAATGAGTTCATACCTCCAGCAGGTATACAAGCGAGTGGTAGAAAAGGTAAACGCAGACCCCAAACACTTAAAATGAATGCTGTATTTGTATTCAACGAGGCGCGTGCACCTTTCCTTATGGTGGGAGCTCCAGTTGTGGGTAAAAGTCTTCATTAACTCAGGCCTTGAACGGAACCAACTTGCATATACGAGGGGAAGATAATGGGAGTATTGGCGTATGGTGAATTTATGGCAAAGATATGAACTTCAGCTGGGTAGCTTAGTTTTAATGGGGGGAGCAAATAAGGCCAGCAGTCTCCTGTTACTTGATGTGTAAGATGATTTCGGGCATCATTTCAACACCCCTAATTCAGGAGGTTAGTACTTCCCTGGGTGGCTGCTGTCTACAACCTATACTGACACGGAGGGAGGAAGTTAGTGCCAGGTTTGTATACCTAGACGCCTATACGTATATCTACGTTTCATTACAAATCTAAATACGTCTTTGTGTTTATATGTACGTCCTGATCTCATGCTCACTGTATAGTTCCTCTTTGCTCTGGAAACAATCAAAAAGTTAATCCCACTCACAATCGCTGGCTGGTAATAGATATCGCTAAATGTTACTCTTTTTTTTTTATTTCGTTTCTAACTCTGCCTCGGGTTTTTTTTTTTTAACCCTCAGTTTGACTGACGTTCTGATGCTGGCAATAATATCACGCTCCTGACAACTAATAAACACTTCCAGTGTAACTCTTTTCCTCTCGGTTCAATTCATCCCTTCAGTGCAGTTGGCAGTCCAGTGCACCACAGTAATTCAGGGCACTGAATCTACCCAGCAACGTTAGCTCTGGTTTTATTTGAGATATGAAATTTGTTTGCGAAGTCGTGTATCTAGTGAGGCGATGACAGTACAGTGGGAAGGAAGGTAGACGCGTTGTGTTGGCTGTTTAGATGAATCATGATCGTATATAATCCGTCGAGCATGCCGGTACGACCCTTGTAACACGGCGGTACGACCCAGGATTACGACGGCACGACCGCTTGTGGATGATGGCCTTGGTCTCGGACCTCGCCCTAACGGGTCAGGCCAAACTTCAGGTCCTGACACATCCAGCGGTTACAGCACTGTGCTCAAGGGTTGCGTCATTAGGTTCATGGTGTGGTTTAACAACCTCTTTACCACTATCGCATATTAAGCCAGTCAGTGTGGCACTCATTAACGAATCCTTCGTGAGAAAGAGAATGAAATCGGTAATTCTCACGAACCATTGTGTTCATAGTGACATATTCGCCAACCGGATTATCCCAGGATGACCAACCGCTCCTCCGACTCAACGTGAATGTGGATAATCCATGAATATAATCGCCCTTCACCTGGACAACTTGGGTAATAATTCACCTCTGGATAATTGTATAACTGTCTCTCGATCAACCAGATTCCCCATTAGGAAGACGATGTCCTCAAGCCTCAACCATGGAGCTGGTCCGCATCCCCATTCTCTCTCTCTCTCTCTCTCTCTCTCTCTCTCTCTCTCTCTCTCTCTCTCTCTCTCTCTCTCTCCTCATCACGCCTGCACACCTGGCAACTGTCTATTTAGCGGTTAAGGACACGTAGCCCACGTCACCAGCACTCTCGCCACCACACAGAGGCGACCTGACTACCGAACCTCCAAGCATTACAATGTCTTCTTGTGTATACCTGCGTAGTTTACCTGTATACCAGCGCAGTTTACCCGCATGCCGGTATACACAGTTTGCCTTTAAACAGGTGGGATTTGCCTGTACACCAGAGTGCTTCACCTGTGTACCATCGTTGTTGTCAGTGTAGTATACCTCCATGTCAGTGTAGTATACCTGCATGCCAACATAGTTTACCTGTCAGTCGGCGCAGTTTACTTATAAGAAGGCTTATTTTTTGCTTAGCGATTCACCTAGTCTGACATAGTTTACCTAAGTTTACCAGTGTTTCAGCGTAGTTTACCTAACTAGTGTCCCGATTCTCTTTTTGATAGTGTTAGCTAGTGTATCTGCAAGGTCTTCTGACGATGTATTAAAGGAACGTATGGTTGAAGAGCGGATGAATCGTGCGAGATTATCGTCTTTACGCAGCTAATGAGAAGTACATCTGAATTAGCTATGATAGTGCTATTGCTACAAGATGTTCGGTAAGGAAACACTTGTAATTAGATAACACGTATGAGTGAACCAACTGTACTCATAATGATTATTCAGTTGATGGTAAAGCGAGTGAATAATAGAGTTAATCATCGATTATGCATACGACTGATCAATGCGAATCAATAATCACCTTCCAAAACACGGACGAAGTGGCACAGACCATCTTGAATATTCGATGCAACACAGATTGTGGCCGAACACAGACTAGAAAGGGGAAAAAAAAAGAAAAAGAAATAGAAAACGAGGCATTACTATGTTGCCCATGAGGAGGTTAATGGCCCATTATCATCACCAGTCCAGCGTCCATGGGGAGTGGCGGCCGACACCTGGCCATGACGTTCTTCACAGCAGGCGAAGCTTGGCACCTTGGTCATGCGCGGCCTGCCTGCAGGGTTAATAGCCTACGTGGTCCTCGTACCTCTCTCTCTCTCTCTCACTGACGCAACACCCGCCCGTCTCAGCCACATGAACACGCCCCGTTAGCTCCCGCCACCCGAGGTGTGCCTACCTCGGCGCGAGATTGTGCCAGCGTGGGTGAAGTCACAAGGCGCGCCCCCGGGGAGTAAGGTGATGTTGGGGTTGTTGCTCAATAGCCCGAGGTGGATGTGAGGCCGCCCGTGCCACGTCCTCGTCCTCGCCACCCCAAACCATCCCCTTAGCGGCCGGCCGGGCAAGTGGAGGAGGAGGGCGGGCCCAATCTGGCTGGACATTGCCCACAGCTTCAACATCGTATGTTAAAACATACCCCAGTAACAAGCACACTAGACGAAAATACCCTTTCATACTCTAAGTGTGAACTAGTTTTGCAGGGTATGCCAGATGTCTGGCAAGCACCTGGCCAATATGCCAGTTACTGTCATTTTGTCATTTTCCTTTTTTGTTCGGCAAAATACAAACATATGATGACCAAACTAGACATGTCAAATATCATCAGGCGATGATTCTAAGACCACGTCCATGGTCCATGACTGCTAGATGGTGGTGATACTGAGGTCGTCTGTCGCTG
>NC_092226.1:23592001-23712001 GCF_036320965.1 Panulirus ornatus
GCACTATCTCTTGTGGCGGGTCTGATAGACTCCCAGAAGCAACCTAGCACCCCCAGTGTGTCCGCAACATGGCTGTTCCGAGGGAATCAGCCATCAAGTGACGCAATACTTGGGGTCCACCACTCGGATCCAGTTCGCTCTCCATGTCCGTCTTGCGAAGTTGGAGTAAAACGAGGATTCACGCCGGGGAATCTGTCCAAGCAGGAGTTCTCACACTGTAAAGCACTTGGGGGAGAGAGAGGGTGTCATCGACCCCTCAGGACTGCTGAAGCCGGCCGCCAGCACCTGGCATGCCAAATGTTTACTAGTGATGGATCTCGTCTCATGCTGGACTATAGCGACGTACCGCTCTGATGCCGTGGGTGGGTCATCGTGAGGAAGAGGTAAGGAATGACGGCCAGAGGCAGGGTCCTCCCTCACGAGACATACCTGGTACTCCACCAGCGAACGTGGCTTTAAACACCCGAATCGTCCTGTCCTGATCCAACTCTCCAAACTGAATCTTTACCTTGATGATAAACTGAAGAAAACAACAAAGTCTTGAGGTGTAGGCTCCACACGAAAGATATTCACGTTGCTGACATCTTGACAGACACGAGGTTCAGTTGATCTTTACAGGTCTAGTCAGACTTCCTTAACCTGCGTTAACTCTCGTGTTAGTTCGGTTGGGTTCAGTGTAATTCACTGATGTGGACGTTGTGTATATAAGACCATATATATATACCACGTGATTATCGGTATCACACACCGTCTATGGTCTTGACATGATTATGTCACAAGTGAACCTCTTGTCAAATCCACACGACGCATACAAGAGGGTGTCTACCATAGTGGAATGAGAACGAAGCATTGATGACACCTTGTAGATTCATCCTAACGATCATTTTGATGATCAATAGTTACACAAGTGTCTCTAAAGCTGTACTATTGAAGAAAAAAGGAGTCAGCGCAGGACTAAAACTATTACCTTCTGAGTGAATATCTTCCCCTTCCCTCGCTCTGTTACTGTACTGACTTGAGAATGCTCATTGGGTACTCTACATCCTCGCCAATGTAAGCCACACTTCACATGATTCCCCCGAGGTTTCTCAGAGCGTCCTTATCTACCAAGGACGAATAATTACAACCCCATCAGTCCATACGTTACACACGTCAGCTCCCGAGACCGAGTCGACAATGTCTTCCCAAATACTTCTCTAAAACTACTTCTCTGTACATAAGAATTTCCATATTCTCCTAAACGGGAAAGAGAAGATGGGATAAATAAGCATCATGGTAAGAGTTTTCGTGGTCTTCTCCTGACAGACTTTCTGTCAGCTACCTTGAACCTTCTATGTTCTTCCCTAGACACCCTCCTCGTAGATCCCTAAAGCATTAGCAGAATCTCTTGTTAGGATAATCCATTTTCCTCTGTAATCACACACACACACACACACACACACACACACACACACACACACACACACACACACACACACACACAAACATACACACACATAGAGGCCTCCATGGTATAGTGGTTAGCGTTAATGACCATGAGTCAGTACGGGGCCCATTTGGGGCAGGGTCCACATGGGTTCAAATCCTGGGTGATGCTGTCGGCTCACAGCCAATCCCAGCTGTTCATCCTCTCCTCGGGGTTGGTCGATAAATGGGTACCCTGCTTAGACTAGGATGTGTGTTTGCTTGTAAACACTCTTAGGAGTTAAGACATGGTACGTACATACATGGTTAAGAAGCGGGGCAACACGAATCTAAAGCTCTCTCTAACACCTAAATAGTAATTACAGTTGTACGTCCCTGATTTCCAGATCTTACCTAGACGTAGATGGTTGTGGATAAGACATGGCCTTCCTTCTGATTCAGGCGAGAACCTGGAGTAACAAGGTTCATCCCAGGCAGCACACGGCTTCCTCCCACGTCCTCACAACGCTGTGTGGGTAATAACGCTCTCGTGCCCGCGGAGAGTGGCAGCAACTTATCAACTCGTTCGCATTTTGGCGATGCATTTTTACTGCGGTGAACCATATTTTTTTCCCTAACGTTCTATCTACGAACGCAATGCAATAAAGTGAAATAAAAAATATTTCTGAATACATATTTCATGCTGTGTTCAACGTCAACTCCACGGTATTTCATCACTGTGAATGTAATTCCTTCATATGATGCATTTTACAAATATTCAGTGTTCAAATGTCCGTCACTAACAGGTGCTTCCAAATATCTCAAAATCTATGAATATTGTGGTAAACTCGTTGAAAGTATAGTTGGTGTTGTTGGCGCGGGAGTGGAGGCATGTCTCCCGTTTTCTTCAAGAATTTTGTTCACATTTCCTGTGAAATTACTCCTCTAACACACTCACCCAAACTCTAATATCAGATTCTGGAATCTGCCAGCAGACCCATGCCATCAGTAAGCACATACTACCACCCCCACTGCCCCGTCCATGAACAGATCGAACGATCATGATCCCTCACCTTCACCGGAAACCACACCCCTTTCACCCTGCCAGGTAACACACATGCTTTAGTCTCCTGGTAAAAACTCCTTACTGCATTCGGTAACTTTCCAATCATTCCACAATTCGGAACACCCTCCACAAGGCATCTCTGTCAACCTCATCCTACTCTTTCTCCAGATCCATGAAATGCCACACACCACACACTCTCTTCCTCTAAGTAAGTCTTATAAACAATCTTCAATAAACAATCTTCAAAGCAAACATTTGGTTCACACATCCTTTTTATCTCCTGCAGTCGCACAGTCCCTCCCTAGTGAGATGCTCTGTCCCATCTTAGCAAACATCATCCTCCCATACACCTTACTAAGTATGCTTCGGAGACTTATAGATTCTGTCATATATTTTGACCCTCTTGTGTTTAGGCAAGGCCACTACACAGGAATTCTAACAATTCCCGGGCACTTCACTGAGGGCATTATAATGAGCAACTCAACTACAACCCCATCCACTTCTGATGTTCTACCACACTTCATTTTATGCAAGACTTTATGCCGCACCATTCACCACATTCCATCTCCTCCTTAGACATACCACATCCGCCTCCTTATCATTCAATAAATTCAGACGTCTTTCAAGATACTCGGCCCATCTCTTTTCCACTCCTTTGCCTGTCATCACTTCCCCCCCCCCCATCCGCTTGCTTCTCTGTCATCCCCATTTCTTTTCCTTGTTCGCCTTTACACTGTTTATCTCCTCCTGCATCATTATCTAATATCCTACACCTCACCACCTCACCATCATCATCTAACGTACGAACTTGTCCGCACCCTGTCCTACCCTGCGGGACTCGTTCATATTAACTTCGTATCTTCATCCTGTCGAAGCACAGGCGTGCGCCTGCCTGTCTGTCCTGTACTTCATACCCTCCAGGGTTCGAGGGGACGCCTAGCGCCACAACGCAGGTATCACCACGTGTAACACTACAGGAGGCATCACCACGTGTAACACTACTGGAGGCATCACCACGTGTAACACCACCGCTGCTGATCTCATCCCCGTAGCTCCAACAGCGAAAAACAGCTGTATCTTCAATTTCCAACATGGAACAGCTTTATCTGCAACCTCTATCATCTCCCAGACAGAAAAAGCTGTACCCAGCCTCGAGCATGAGGCAGCTATATCTGCATCCTACAGCCTGATATAACTATAGGCTCGTCCTCCAGCCTAAGACATCTATACCCACAGCTCCAGTATGAGGGAGCTGTATCTTCAACCTTCAGCTTGAGACAGGTTCATCCATATCCTCCAACCTCATTCGGATGTTATCCTCAAGCCTCCAGCCTTAGACTTCAACCTCCAGCCTTTTACAGACGTATCCTCAACCATCAGCTTGGGACGACAGCTGTATCCATAACCTCCAGCCTGACGCAGCTACGTCCACGGTCTCCATCAGGCCACCACCTCATACATCCATTGGCCTTATCATCAACACAACACAGTTATCAAGCCGTCTCTCAGGCCATCATTACCACTATCTCTCCACCTGCGGTATCGATGCGGCCATTAACGCTCCCACCAGCAGCAGCAGCAGCAGCTCGGTCGTCCCTGCTGGTTCATCCTGATGATCACTACTCCCGTCACTGTCTCCACCACCATCACTCGTGCTTCTTCTTCCCTCCAATACTATCTACACCTCCACCACCACAGGTTCTCTCTACCACCACTGCACCGTCTCCAGGTGCAACGCTATAATGCTCAAGTGGTGAATTATGATACCACAATCCCTTGTGGTGAAACCTATGCCCATCATACCTTGGCCACACTGGGTCATCTCTTATGATCTCATTAAACAAGTGACAGCAACACCTCGTGTGACCTCACATGCCCGTTAGATACCTGGAACAGGCAGACAGATAGTTTTGGCCTCCGCTAATGGGATCTATGATCATCCAGGAGCCCACTATAATGACCTTGGTGGCCACACTCACTCACTTCTTAGACGCTTCTGCGACAGTCAAGAAGTTCGCTTTCTGTCTAAGAACCAAGGGTTATTTCAACCTTACAGCAAGACGAGATCGCGAGCCACAATTGACCACATACCAATCATTGTAAGGATCTCTTAACATCATCCACACAAATTCCAACAACCCCGAGAGACGGATAGAATAAACCTAGACGAAACCTTCATAAATCAGAACTTACTAAAGTGACAGACATAGATCTAAACGGAAAAGTTAGTGAAAAAGTAACTCAAGCAGTCGAGGACTAGTTGACCCAGATCCTTAAAGCTAAAGAACGAGTAAACCCGAAAAGTATGCTCAAAACACTGGCTCATACAACGTATCAAAATGATGGCAAGAACGCTCCGAATAATGTTCCAAACTCTCAAGAGATGTAATCATGATTATAGAATGAATTGAGGAAATTCTTAACTAATAATGAATATATGAGAAGTCAAAATAACATGCATGGAAGCTTATACCGACCCAGAATTTGAATAGACTACAGAGAGCCGGACAAACTTTGGAAATCACACACAAAAAAAAAAGATGTTGGGAAACTCAAGCCATCGAGCACCATACATCAATCGTCACAGTGGAAACGATGTTTAAGAGGCAAAGGAACACGTTAAAATCTTTAGGAAATTCTATTAGACTGTTAAAGTATCAGATGAAAATAAGGAGCTTCTGTATCTTCACGAGAAGTAACATGACAACTGTAAACCGTACAAGAGTAACATCGAACCATTAACCTGGCAATAGTAATAATAATGAATGAAATACAACATTTAGTAAAATTGCCGCCACACACACATACACACACACACGCACACACAAGTCGATGTATATGGAACAAACACACTAACAACAGAGCAACACCGCTCTGAAGACAAAGACCAAATGGGAAACGAGTAAAGATATAAAAGCAGATCAAACTAAATTCAAACCTGATGATGAACTGAGCTTGTCAGCCTGGGACTCGAGAACAGCCTTCTACAAAACGCTGACCGATGCAGAGTGGATGGCCCACTCACATTTCAACTACAACTTTCATCAGTTTCTGTCTTCTCATTCAAATTTTCTTTCTTTGGTCAGTCTTCATACAGGATTTCCCCTCTCTCTCTTTTCTTCAGCTTGCTCTCGGGCGCCAGGACACGCCTAATGTCTGGAAACGACCGACATTTATGACCTCTGGATTATCACCCTCCTGCTGTGACTCTGTAGTGCTTCTTCCCAAGACCTCTACCCCGTTTCCCCTCGGCTGGGCTCACAAAGGAAGTCGCCAGCGCCTGTCTCGAGAAGAGGCTCGAACTACAAGACTATCTGCAGAATAAATCAGAAACAGTGACTGTCCGCGTACCCAGGACCTCTACACTGCCCCTTCCTTCTGCAGAAGTTCCACGAGACCCAGTAGCCACGCAAGTATCCCACTGAGTGTTTGCATTACTTCCTCCACCCTACAGCAGTGCCGCTAGATCCATGCCAACCTCATTTTACCTTACGCCGACCTCGTAACTAAACCTGCTCTACCTGTATCAGCTCATCTCCTCTATACTTATGCAATCAAGCGCTTTGTTGCTTGAGCTTCTGTAACCCCTCTCTCAGATATCACCAGTACAATAGAAGTTAGACACATAAGTGGGCACCTGCTGGACACTTTCACACCACCTTATTCCCTTTGACCCTCACTGATCCAGCCTCCAGTCCCACCAGGTCCAACCTCCACCCTCACTAGTTTAACCTCCACCTTTACTGGTCCTACCACCACCTTTACTAGTTTAACCTCCAATATCACGAGTCCAACCTCCACCCTCACTGCTCCAACTTACACCCACACCAGCCCAACTTCCACCCCCACCAGTTCGGCTCCACTCTCACTAGTTCTACCTCCATCCATACCAGTTCTACTTCCACCCTCAACACTCCTCCTCTTCACCATTGCCATCCTCCACACCACTGCAACAGTTTTTGCCCCGTACATCATCCACTGTCTCCCTACTCCAACATCACCACTGTAACACTTCTTTCCCTTTCTATCACCCACTCTCTCTCTACTCCAACATCTTTCCTATCTTTCACCGCCCTCCATTATCTTCTCTTCCTCCACCATCCCCACCTTTCCTCTCTACATCTCCCGAAGGGGAGAGAGCTGTCTGAACACAAGGGCCCGTGCCAGGCTAAGACGTAGCCAGTCTTTTACATCACCTCTCCTTACTACCCCGTCCTATATCACCTCTCCTCCTTCCCCGTCCTACATCACCTCTCCTCCTTCCCCGTCCTACATCACCTCTCCCAGTTCTCCTCCTTACCTCTCCTCCTCCCCCGGTCGGTGGCCGTGTGGGCAGGTCGGAACCATGATTGACAGGGTAGTTAGTACCACACTCGGCTGCGTGAGGGGCTGACACAGAGAGGCGGGACTAATTCCCTGCCTCTAGTTAGCCCTAGTTAGCCCCGCCTGGCTATATGTCACAGGCCACAGCCAACCCAGGGCCAGCCCGCGCCTCCCCGCAGCAGTCTGGGCATCCACTCAGGGTACAACTCACCCTTGCTTCACAACCGTAATCTTAAGAAATGACTTAGCAGTCTTCGCCTGCTTCGCCGTCGACACAATGGGGTAATGGTCACAGTGCTACACTCGCCCATTAAACATGGCGATTAACATCCCCTTTGCTGATCACTCTTTACGCAATTTCCTATCTGCATCAGCAGTACCATTAATAATTGCAGCGGCGGCCTTCCCCAGGCTTTATGGATGTTTATTTACGGCCTGCGACCAGCCTAACTCAACGCGTAATAGCGAGCAAAACTCCCCGCGGGAGCAAACATCCACTGGAATCAGAACAAATTATATTGCCCGGAAGGATTTAGATGATCATGTGATAAGACAAATGGTTTAAAAAGGCAGGGCAGCGGCTGATACATTCGCCTCCCCCATGAAGACATCCGAGGCATTTTCGCCAGCGGCTGTTGGTTTTACCTCCCCACAACCGCCACTTGCCCTAGGACCTGCATTCCTTCGTTTTGCTTATATATGACGGCGACTTAGGCCCCACCGAGGTGCCATTCGGAACTGAGACAGTAATTCAAACAACAACTTCACAAAACACATCTCCACCTCTACCAAGAACGCTTGTATCATCCCCCTAAAAATGGAGAAACAAAACGACGTCTCAGGAGCAATATTGACTCGGTCTCGCCCTCTCCCGTCTACGGATTCGGACGAGGTCCATAAACTGGCCGCCATGTCCAAGTTAGCGCTGTGTGTTTGTTTTTCTAATTATAACACTCCAACTTGGCCCATAATTATTGTCGGTAATCTAACGTCCGCAACCATCTCAAAGTTGATAGACCAGGTGGCTATCTTCCACAGTGTTTCGTCGCTTCCTAAATGTAATCATTCGCTACCCTCCCACCCTCCTACAACCCTGTCTTGCAATAGATGTTGTTATCTCTCCCCGTGTCGGGTTCGCCCGTGCAAATGATACACTAGGGTCAAAAATTTCATACGCTATGTGTCTGTCTTTGCATTTATACCAGAGAAATACAGAACAATGGCGAGCTGAACATTGAAACACATCGGTAAAGGATACAATTTTCGTGCGGGACCCCAACCTGTTCCTCAGATGCCAGGTAAGCGCGTTTCCTCACCTTTATACCTGCCCAACGGCTTTCTTTTCCTCATATATACACTCAAATGCCAAAATATAGAGGATTCACCGTATATCAAGCCTTTCCTAGAAACGCGAAATGCGCTTGTATCACGACGCAGAGCTACACCATCGAATATGAAATAAAACGATTAAGGTTACTGCCTCAAGCGAAGGCTGGCAATGATTTCAAGGTAAGCGCCCAACTATATGTTTTAACCCCGTGAGAGCGAACCGCGTCCCGGTGATCACCCCGAAATCAAACCTAACCACTGATATGCCACACACATATCAACACTGTTGTCCTCAGAGGTGAGCTGCGGGCCCTCCCTGCTCCTGGCGGTGGACGTGGGCTGGGGTGTAGGGGGGTCAGATGAGGGGGCGGGGAGAGGGGTGTGCCTCGGGAGGGGGTGATGGGGCGAGAGAGTGATGAGAGGAAACACTGGCCAGGCTGTCTTATGGAGGCCGCTTGTTAAGCCCACACTAGACGGCCTGCCCTGGCCCAGGCTAGCAACCGACTAGGCTTCACTAAGACCTGAGATCTGGGCTAAGACTTTACCCGAACCTGCTGAGACTTGGCTCAGCTCAGAAAATTCCTCAGCCTTGTAATGACTGGCTAGGCTGCGATTCAGCTAAGACTGGGGTAAGACCTCCCTTAGCATGTTGAGACTGACTGACTGGGATAAAGGTAAGACCAGAGATTGGGCAAGAAATCAACCAGGATTCTCGGCGAGAGCTCTGCCAGTTGCTGTGTGCGCAGACCTTCCCAACGTTGGATACCCGACGCATCAACACAGCCTACCCATGCAACGATGTACACACACACACACACACACACACCACCGTGTGTAAGAAGGTTATGTTACAAACACAACGTGAAACAAACACTGGGGGAATTGGAGGTAAGGGAATTGAGAATAAGAATCAAATATGATAATGACAGTTACTTCATGAATTTCTGGCGGTATTTGATTCTAATCCATATTACCATTAACAGGTTTAAGTCGAGGGTCATTTTGGTAGTCAACCTCCCGTACTGTATCGCCTTTTCATAATGATTATACAGCGCTGCATCCCCATTGAAGTCTATTTCAAAGTACGTGCTGTACTTTTGTGTAACTTTTGAGCACGACGGTACGACCTTTGAGCACGACGTACGACTCTCGAGCGAGGTGATGCGACCCTGCCACCTGCGTGGAATAGGTCGGGTTTTAACCAGACCATTTAGCATGACAATACAACCCTTGAACTTTGACACCAGGCAATCCTCACCAAGGGTAGTATCGTCCCCTCAGGGTTTTATCGTTTACACCAAGTATATTGATAATAATGATAATCATAATAATGATAACAATAATAGTAACAATGATAACGATAATAATCATTATAATAATAACAATAATAATAATAATAATAATAATGATAAAAATAATGATAATAATAATAATAATAATAATAATAATAATAATAATAATAATATAATAACAATAATAACAATAATAATAATGAGAATAATAATAATAATAATAATAATAATAATAATAATAATAATAATAATAATTATAATAGCAGTACTAACAATAATGATGATAGTGATAAAAACAGTAATAATGATGATGATAATAGGGGCAGCAGTATTGATAATAATAATGATAATAATAATCGTAGATTATCTAATAATAATGATGTTAATAAATAGCTGAACAGATCACTGGGAGCATCAGGAACGTCACCACAGAAACAGGAGATGTGAACAGCTTCCCAGAACCCAGTCTGCTTCCACAACGATTATGGACGAGTCTGGTGCACAGCTCTGCGGACCCAGATACAGACACAGACACACACTATCCTTCAGGGCACACGCTGAGCCTTACGGAAGACTTCATGAATAAATGACCAGAGATACATTTCTTGCTTAGACATCTTTATGACCGTAGTTGATTGATCAATACTTGGCATTCTCTCATATATATATATATATATATATATATATATATATATATATATATATATATATATGTGTGTGTGTGTGTGTGTGTGTGTGTGTGTGTGTGTGTGTGTGTGTGTGTGTGTGTGTAAAGGATATTGTACATACGAGTTGGACTTCGCATTCATTTCCCACAGACTAGAATCTGTCTAGAGGTTTGATTAAAAAGGTAAGAACAGGAAATTCACCACCAGAACTTGAGGAGTAAGATGTTGCGGAAGACGGAGGTGAAGAACTGCTGCTGGAGTATACTGGGGATAGATGGTATGGGTGGAGTTAGGACGCTCTCGAGTGATGCTTCTCCAAAATATTGTCTGTATGAATCCCTTGAGCTCTATAACTAATTCATCCCCCTGGAGTATGACGACTTAACACTTTGAGTTCGATAGCTTATTTCCATGGGTATAAAGACTGAGTCAATCCCCTAATCTTTTGAGCATGACGACTGAACCTTTTGAACGCGATGAATTATCACTTGAGAACGACGACCTAACCCCATTCGTAAGTCGACTAACCCCCTTGAATACGATGACTTAACCTCGTGAGTACTATGACTTAACCCCTTGTATACGATGACTTAACCCCTTCGACTAAGCCTACTTTGTGATGACTTAACCCCTTGAATAAAACGACGTAAGTTCTTGAATAAGAAGACCTGAACCCCTTTAGTATGATGACCACCCTCGAGTATGATGACTAGAAGTCATCGTACTCAAGGAGTTAAGTTGTCGTACTCTAGAGATTAAGTCGTGCTAGAGATGGGGGTTGTCTGTGGATCATACACGATACTCTGACTATGAATGAGGCTTCAAGGCTTCATGATAGAGTCTTGAAAATGGTTCCACAACTCTGAACCTCGCGGTGAAACATCTGAGCAACATTAGAAACGTTTCATAATGGAAATTCCGAACCTGAGAAAGAAATTCAGTACCAGTGGAACTTCTCAAGCATGATCGTCTGAACACGACTGTACGACCCTGAAGCACGACGGTGCGATCCTTAGGTATGACAGTACGACCCTTGGATATGGCCGCATGACCTTTGACCTGACTCTTAAACCTCAGGTCAAAGGTCAGGCTAATATTCTTCATGATCGCACAGCCGTGCTCGCGGGGTTGTAAAACGTAAATTAAACCCAACAGGAACAATACGATAAAACCTCGGCTATAAAACCCACAATGAATGGAACTTAAGGCAAGGGTTAGTGAACCTAACCTCACATGCGAGATTCGAAACTGAAAATGTCATATGAAGCCTGAGTCAACAAGGCCTCTGTCAGCTAATTTTAAGAGTAACGAACCAGGCCGTAAAGCTACGCACATGATCCGGCACTCAAGAAAACCTCTATATCAAACCAAAGTCCCAAAACCCATAAAGAGAAATCGATAAACTTACAACAAAGATATTGCCTCTGCGACACCTAAATCAAAGCTCCAGCTTCTTTATAATCCATCCGTCTAAAGATATTCGATGTGAGAAAGAGCAGCGCCAAGAACATACGAAGAATGACATTCATTTATTCACATCGCCCCCTATATACCACATCGCCCCATTTCAATCAATCCCATGCACACCTCACACCCTCCTTCATGTTGAATCCCCAATAACCCACAACACATTTCACTCAATCCCACTTATCTCATCCCAGGTTCCCCCTCCTTATTCCCTCTACTGACCTCTCGAACATGTTCTTCTTCCTACCACATCTCTCTCTGACCCTGTCATTTCTTAATCGACTCTCCTCACACCATATGTTGTCTTTGAGAATCTAGTTTCCAACACATCCACCGTTTTCCGTACTTTATCATCTTGGGCACACGTCTCACTTCCATACAAAATGCCCATCTTTATCCCCACAGACAGTGATCTCTCTCTCTTTCCACGCACTCCTAAACGCATCCATGATCTTTGCCCCTCCACACACCTTATGGTTTACCTTTAGCTCTCATAGTTCCATCCGTTACCATGTCCACTCCCAGGTATCTAAAAAAAAATCCTACTTCCCCCACATATACTTCATTCAAACTTACATTCCAGTATGACTGTAGACCCGCTCCTTTCTCCACAACGCTTGTATTTCTCTCCCTCACAACCCCAGCTATAGTAAACTGTACGTATGGAGCTGGAAGACGGAAATCCTCTCTTTCTTGTGCTTCAGTTCTTAAGAGTTGAAACAGAGAGCCAAGCGTGGAGTTTCGTCCTCCGCTGAAGCTTGGGGTGGAATGTCTGAATGTGTGTGGCTGCAACCAGGATGAAAGGAACGGAGAGACAGGGACTACGTTTGAGGAAAGGAACCTGGTTGCTGTGGCTGTGATAGTAATGGATGGTTTTAATGCAAGAACGGGTGATACGAGAGTTGAAGGTATAACTTGGGGGCATAGGGTACTCATTTTGGATGAACATGGTGAACACGTCGTGAGTTGAAAAATTATTGGTAAATAGGAATACCTGGGTGAGTGGGATTAATGGTAAACAGGCAATACTGAGTTAATGTCATAATTGATAAACGTGCTAGAGTCCTTTGGATGTGAATGTACCGAGAGGGGAAGCTGGTGGATTGTCTGATAACTTTTTGGCGGTGGCGAGGGCGAAAATTTGTATAGGTTTAAGAAAAGAGTAAACTATTTGGGCAGGAACAGTGTGGTGAAAATGAATGAGCTTGGAAAAAAAAATTGGCTTGGGTGAGGAAATAAAAGGAGAGACTGGGTAAAGAATGGCAAAACCTTAGAGTAAACGAAAATAGGAGAGTGGGAGAAGGATGGGAGGTAATTGGGGAAGCAAGGCTTAAATATCGAGAGAAGTATATGACATAAGGAAGGTGGGATGTGGGCGCGTGTGAAAGGACGGTAAGTAGTGGGATGGAGAAATTAATTTGTAAATGAAAGGGAAAAGAGAAGTGTATGAGCATTACTTGCAGAGAAGAAGTGCGAGTGATTGGAAGATGTAGAAGAAGAATTAAGTGGTTAAGACGAAGGTGCAGGGCCAATGAAAGTTGTGATGAATGAGTATCGGCAAACTTCATGAAAAAAAAAAGTGCAGAAAAGAGCATGCTTAATGACCCTGAGCTCAGTCATATATCATCTAACCGAGAAGCTTTCATCTTGCTGAACCTGTCCACCCTCTCCTACCAACACCCGCAACTCACACGGTAGTTTAACAATAAACTGCTGACACCCCTTCACCGAGACCTCCTCCTCCCGACGCCCCACCCCAAAGGATTGCCGTCCGTCACCCTAATCGACTCGTACAAACAGATGCAAGAAATGTCCTACACTTACCATGTGAGCGTCATAACCAATCCATGAGTAAATGCATTGCAAGGCATCACTCAAGCCGTCTTACCCTTACATGTCAATACACTCAGACACCATTATCATATAATTGTATATATATATATATATATATATATATATATATATATATATATATATATATATATATATATATATATATATATATATGTATATATATATATATATATATATATATATATATATATATATATATATATATATATATATATATATATATATATATATATATATGGATAGATATTTTCATATAATCTTCATAACATGTTCCATGGGTAACTCCTACACCATCTTAGCCGCCTGTAAGCTTGTTATCTGGCATAAGTGAACCCATCCAATCAAACAGCAAAAGAGTCGACTGCAGAAAATCAACTTTATAACTAGAAATTTTGTCGTAGGAATACATGACGGGTTTGAGGCTGTCACTCCCTCAATCCACGATAGTGATGAAGGTATTTGCAGCCACTGAGGTGTTCCCTCATGCATCTCATTCTGCTCCAAGTACCTGAGGTCACCTCCTCTGATTAATATCAGGACTATACGTGAAGCTTTGATCTGCCGGAAGTGTTCGACGGGAAGCCGACTATCACAGCTGTCAAGACGTAAGCTGAGGCGTCGCTGGAACTGCCAATCAGGGACGAAGTGCCTTTTGAGGCGAGTTGGGGTGCTCTCAATAGAGCTACAACGAATCTGAATGCTGGTAGTATGATATCGTTCGTAATGTTCGTGTTCGGTGAAGGATTGCTGGAATAGCTGGCTGAAGAAGAGTTCCGGCAAGCTTGTCATCATGATGGCATCTTATCATCTATGCAGTGACCAATATGGTACGGGCAAAATGTGACCCAAGTCAAGGCCATCTCGAGTGAAAGAAAAGTACACGAAAGAGATGAAATTAATCAGGGCTTCGCATGGTCTCTGCAGACCTGGCTGTTAAATGAAGGAAGTATATATGAGGAGAGAGAGAGAGAGAGAGAGAGAGAGAGAGAGAGAGAGAGAGAGAGAGAGATACAAATGGAAGGGAATATCCCAGCGTAGTGGTTCGAGGGAAGAAAGTGGTATCATAAGGGCCAATTCTCGAATGGGTTATTCACAAAAACAAAGAATCCGTGGGAAGCTGCAGCCAAGTCCGTGACACGAATCCATACCTTAAAAGAATGGCAGAAAATAATACCTATGAAATAGAAAGAGAGAGCAACAACACAGCGGCTCACGACTTGGGAAGATTGAAGGCACGTGATTCCAGAAGTAATGAGACGGAAGGTGGAGGATAAGCCACCCAGACGTGTGAGTATTCCATACCTGAACGAAAAAAAAAAAAGAAAAACCCAAGGCATGAAATAGATGCGATCTATTAAGACGATTACGGCACATTCATTTAGAAAAGACCTTGAACAAATTATTCTAGACTTGAGACGAAGTGAAATAAACACAAGGAGATCCATCTACCATCACAATGTGTGCAGGAGGAATACTACGTAGAGTAAGATAATGTTGCCCTTGTCCCACTCAGGGCTATATATACTTATGGAAGTCTGACCCTTCTGTCAATATCGAGCAGACCAACAGCAAACTCTGCCAAGAAGTTTACTCTCATACATAACATACAACGTTACGTAACCTGACCACCACAAGATCAGTGAAGGTATGGATGATTCACCCCGGACATAACAACCTGTGTGCAAGCATTTCATCCATAACAAGTGTCCTGCTTCAGATACTTGAAAAGCATCCTTCCTTTACCTATTGTAAATTATTCATTTTCAACATACGATGTTCTATACTCCAATCTTTATTCCTCAACAGTTCACTTATTGTATAACTTGTTAAACGATTGTACCCCGGTCCTTGCAGACGATCCCCTTATACAAACAACTTGCAGTGAAATTCATTCACTGGGGCTCATCACTGGTCCTCCGATGTACTCTGTATCCTGTTTAGCACCACCGCCTACACGATGGTTCGGAGTGCATAATGAACTCGCCAATCTTGGGCACATATCAAATCAAATCATTTGCAACGCCGACACCTTTACCACCCAAGGCTGCTACCAAGCTACTGACACCCCTGACGCTCGGGGACACCAATTTGGGGTGCTAACATGCCCCGGCGTCCAGGGGGCCACCAGGCTGGGGTGCTGACACCTTTGACACTCGGGGCCACCAGTTGGAGGTGCTGACAACCCCTGGTAAACAGAGGCCATCGGACTGGGGTGCTGACACCCTGGGTACTGAGCAGCCAACAGGCTGGGGTGGCGACACCCTCTGGCATCCAAGGGTCCCCCTTGGCTGGTATGCTGACACTCTTGGCACCCAAGGGCCGCCAGGCTGGGGTGCTGACACCCGCGGGCTACGAGACATGAGAGCTGGGGAAGCAGTTCCTTTCATCTCTTGCGCAACAATTTTGGGAATGTGTGAAGAAGGAGGGAGGGAGGGAGAGAGGGAAGGAGAAAGGGAGAGTAGATGTGCGCATGAGAGAGAAAGGAGGTGGAGGAGGCGGAGGAAAAGTAAACAATGAAAGAGGAAGGGGTGCCGAGGGGAATACAAGGGCTTTCAAGCAACACCAGAGCCCCGCGATGATGAAGGGTAACTTATCCAGGTACTAGGTCTCAGGAAGAATGAATTATTCATTAGAAAAAATACTGCAGTTACCCTAGTGATATCTGCTGGTATAAATTAGATGATTCTTGGACACTTGTGTCGCGGGACGTGCAACATAGATTTTTAGGAGTTAATGAAGGATAGGCCGAAATATTGCTAGAAAGATATATATATATACATACATATAAAATGCATGTGATACGTTCCAATGCCAAAGGGTAGATTTTCTTCAAGTTATAAACCAAGTTAAGCTCAAATTTACACAGTTATCTTATATAGGGCTTAAGATCATTTATGGATCTTGAGCCATTCACTTCCTAAGAAAAGCAAAATTTTAGAAAATTATTAAGAAAAGATTCTGTTGAATGACCAAGCCAGTGATGGGAACTTCCTCATGTTATGAGCTATGTTAAGCTTCAGGTAAACCTTATTTTGGAGGGGTCTAGATCAGGTGAAAACAACAAGTAAACCTGACTTATGGACAGCATACCACTGAACGGTTTATATGTCTTAACACAGTTATTCAAAGTTGTATCAATGTCTTAGTATAGCGAGCACAAGTTACCACATGCTTAAGATGTTGGTTAAAGGGAGACACTCCGAACCAAGGACGGACCAAAGGACGATGATGGACAAAGCAAGTGTCAGCCTCACTGCTACAAGAACGACCCAGTGACGTACCATAAGTCAGAGTTAGTGAGGGGCCTGCCTTTGTCTCTTTGCCATAACCCGGATCTGGGTGGGAGAAGGAGGCCCAGACGATATGCGGTATGAAAGTGTGATCAGTGACGTGTGATGTGCTACTTGCCAAAGTTGGTTTACCCTACCACCTTCCACAGCTGGTTTTACTCTTCCACCTGCCACAGCTGGTGTTCTAACATCTGCCGTAGGTGGTATTACCCTGCCACCTGCTACAGCTCGTGTTACTCTCACCTGCCACAGTTGGTGTTATTTTACCATCTGCCGTAGGTGGTATTACCCTACCACCAGCCACAGATGGTGTTACCCTACCACCAGCTGCGCCTGCCTCCTCAGACGCTGGGCTGCACTCGACAGCCTAAGGATACCACAAGCATCCAGTTTTGTGTCTAAAGTACTGAAAGGTTTCATCAATCGATATATATATATATATATATATATATATATATATATATATATATATATATATATATATATATATATATATATATATATATGCATCAGGATGACTTAAAGCTTACCTGAATGGAGAGATGACAGTATATACACGTCTTTCGATGAAGGTAGGGGAGTTAAATACGTGTTCATACATGGCTGGAGACGTGTAGCGATGACGTGTACTGGATGTAGCTGTAGACTTGGAATGGTGTAACAGTGATTATGCTCAAGCACATGTGACGTCACGCATCTGAAAAAGGAAGAAAATTTAACTGTGAATGTTTACGTCAATGACATTACTAACCCGTGAACTAAGCCGCCAGAACATGATGGTCAGTTAACAATGTTGATATCTCAAAAAGAAAACAAAAATAGGGTATTCTATCAGCTATCAGTCTCCGAGTAATTCTTTTAATCAATCATTATAACAAAGTAGTATATCATGCTACCTTCTCAACCAGTGATCTCGGCTTGGCCATACTGCTGTATCTTACCAAAATCAACATCCCGTGTCGCCTGCTTTAAGGGAACAAGAGGGAATAACTGTATCATCCATCCATATCAGGAGTTCTAAAAACACGTTAAGTCGCGAGGCTGGAGCTTAAGGTATATACTTTTTATTGGCCTTATAACAAAAAGTGAAGGTGTGCATGTTTTGGGGGATGGGATGCATGACATATTCACGTCAATTCTACCTTATGACTTTCCGATAGATATTTCCTTCAGGCATTTTGGTCCTGCAAGGTATTTTCTCTACCAGTTTTCCGTCCGGCGTGTTGCCGGAGGGAGTGGAAGGTGAGGGGAGAGAGCCTTTGCTTTGCTATCCTTTTCTTCTAATGCTCATAAGAGGACCGCATCTTTTTCCGTAGTGTTAAGGCCAGACCACCTCGCCTAAAGCTTGGTTATGTGAGGTCTCTGTATTTCAGTAAGTCTGGCCACCGCTCCTACAGACAGACGCACAAACATCAGACTGAGAGGGGTCAAGAGAAGAGCAGCTGAAATTGTATCTGATTTAAGAGAAGTGAGCCACAGCGTAAAGCTGAGAGCTATAAAATTTTCGACTACAAAAGAGAGAGGACTGAAGGTGGACCTCATACACAGCCTACAAGTCTCTAACCTGACGAATGATATTGACAGTGGACAGTTCTTCAAAAGATGGAATAACATGGTAACCAGATCAAACGATAAAGAACTGGGCACAAAGTTAGATAGAAAACGGTGTTAAGGTATTCTGGTTTTGTGTTAAGAGTGGTGGATGGTTGGTATAAACTGACCATGGAAATAGTGAGTTCCAGGAGTCTACAAGGGTTTACAGGGCTATTTGATGGCATAGAGAGTTCTAGGGATGGAACATGAGTGTAGAACTCTCTACCCACACTGCACAAATAAGTAGGTAATGACACATCTCTACACAAACACACACAGACTAGGGTGGGTGTGTGTGTGTGTGTGTGTGTGTGTGTGTGTGTGTGTGTGTGTGTGTGTGTGTGTATGTGTGTGTGTGTGTGTGTGTGTGTGTGTATACATATATGGAAATAAAGACGTGTCAGATATATACAAAGATAAGAGACGCGGCAACACGAGTGTAAAACCCTCTCCCCTTAACACACACTTAGTAATGACACACGTACTCAAACACACACACACACACACACACACACACACACACACACACACACACACACACACATACACACACACACACATAAGTACAGATGCCACACATTCTCCACCACTCACATCATCATCACAAGACCCTGCACGTTAGAATCGTCACATCTCCACCCGGAGATGCCAAGCTTAAAGGATGAGATGAGGCGAGAAGCTGTCTCCAGACGGATCTACTGGCACCAAGAACCCGCGAAGTGCCATCAAGGGCCCGGCAACGCATACCTGAGGGCCACCTGGTGATCTGGCACCCTGGGGTCTTGGCTGGCTACTGGGCACTGCTGTGGTACCAAGGTAAATTTACCCGATTCGTCACCAAGCGATGATGGAAAGAGAGAGAGAGAGAGAGAGAGAGAGAGAGAGAGAGAGAGAGAGAGAGAGAGAGAGAGAGAGAGAGAGAGTGCAGACCTACGACGAGCGTTTGCCAAAAAGGAAGGACTGAATGCCTAGCCGCACACCGCAGGAGAATCGAGTTATGAAGAACGAGTCGCGTGAGCAACGCGTTATCACGTGGTATGTATTGTGAGATGGAGAGGTTGCAGGTTTGCGGACCGAATGCCGGCAGTACTCGGGGGGAGAGAGAGAGAGAGAGAGAGAGAGAGAGAGAGAGAGAGAGAGAGAGAGAGAGAGAGAGAGAGAGAGAGAGAGAGAGTTGGGACCAGCCACAACAGCGTCACCATGGTAATGTCGAGCAGCTCAAGACGACGCCTCCCCCTCCTCCTCCTCCTTCGTCCGAGTCAGACGCGCCACAAGTACTAACGATCCCTCCCCTCACACCCTACCTCAGGTCTTAAGGACTGAAAGCCAGCCGTGGGTGCTGACGGTGACAGACATCCTCAGTCGCCGACGACTGAAAGTCCATCATTGGGTGCTGACGAATGAAGGCCTTCCCTGGGTGCTGACATTATGTAAGTCTTCCTCTGATGCTGACGGCTGAAAGCCTTCCTTAGGTGCTCACAACGTAAGATTTCCTCAGTTGGTGCTGACGAATGAAGGCCTTCCTCGGGTGCTGACAAACGTAAATCATCCTCGGGTGCGGACGACTGAAGGCCTCCTTTGGGTATCAGCAATTAAAGTCCTTTCTTGGAACGATATTAACAGCTCCTCCAGGGGGACAGCATTTCCGACGGGCCTCTCTCTTTCTCTCTCTACGCGGCGGAAATTCTCCCATACCTCCATCGCTCACGGTCAACACTCGCAAGCTTTATCATCCTAAACCACTGGTTTGATAGTTTTATGTATATTCTCTGAAAGAATGTTTGTCGTCAGATAATAAATCCATCGTAATCAGCAGGCAATATCCAGCCTTCACGCTGGTGGCGGCGGATCCAGTTCTCGCTCTCGGAAAAAAAAAAAAAAAAAAAAATATATATATATATATATATATATATATATATATATATATATATATATACATATGTATGTGTGTGTGTGTGTGTGTGTGTGTGTGTGTGTGTGTGTGTGTGTGTGTGTGTGTGTGTGTGTGTGTGTGTGCCCCTCCCACTTCGGTGGGATAATATCACGAACAAACGAACGACCTCATCTGCACACACCCAGTCAACAGATATCATGCATAAGTTACCAGAATCAGACACTGATATCTACAGGCAAGCGCCGTAAAACTATGCCACTGTTTACCTTGATCGCATCATACAAAATGGTTCAGCCCGGATACTACACCTCCCCACCTTATTGCCGTCAATGCACGTCTTCCTCCCCCTCCTGAAAGTTCAGGCCCCGATACTCCGAGGCTTCCTTCATGAACTCCGTCCTTCTGTTTTCCCTTGGTCTCCTCCTTCCCTGTACCCTCACCATCTCTGGTATGTATCTGTCGGTCTCTACCCTCACCCTCTCCATACGTCCGAACCATTTCGGTACACTCTGGTCGTCCCTCTCAGTCACACTACATACACTTGCTGTCACATCTTTTTCTCTTTGACAATGTCATTTCTGACACGATTAACTCCCCACTGACCTCATACCATCCTCAGACATTTCATATACAAACGCTTCCACCCATTTCGCCTCTTTTACATTCAAGGCTTAAGAATTGCTTCCATGCAACACAACTTTGGGTGATGGAACTCAATCTGTGATCGGATGTTTCCTCTACATCTTTCACATAACACTTGGAACAGATGAATCACACGAATCTTTATCCTCAATCACAGGTTAGCTTTATCTCTGAGGATAGGAGAATAAGAAAACTACCCACGTGTCTCCCACGTGTAGTAAGAGGCGGCCAATAAGGGCGGAAACAGAGGCCTAGAAACTCTTCGGTCGCTGTATTATCACTTTCCAAATTAAGGAACAGAGGAGAGAGCCAATCGAGGATGGCTCCCCGAAGGTTCAGGCTTGGGTGTCTCAACGTGCGTGGGTGTAACCAGGATGAGAAGAAAGGAGAGATGGGTTCTATATTGAGGAGAGGAACAGGGATGCTTTAGCTCTGAGTTACAGTAGGTCTGGGAGTGTCTGAGGGTAAAAAATGAGGATGGTGTGAAGACGAGGGCAAAAGGAGGAGGGGGCAGCACATCTGATGGAAGAGGAGCTATGGGAATGTGCTAGAGAGTGCAAAGGATTATGGTTAACATTACTGTGTTATGAATGGGGGTGAATGTCAGTACCTGGTACCGAGAGGAGTGAGAAAGAGGTGAGCGAGTGCTTGGGTAATTTTGATGTAAGGGATCGAGTCTTCGTGGTGGGTAATTTGAACTTAAGAGTGGGTGGCGATGAGGCAGTTGAAGGTATAATTAGGGAGCATATGGTACACGGGTTAAATGAACATGGGGAACAGCCTGTCGAGCTGTGTGCTGGAAAAAGGATTGGTGATCAAGAATACCTGGCTCATATATGTTACATAGTTTCATATATGTGGGTGATGGCTTTGGCGACCATAGAGCATTTATGGATCATGAACGAAATGACGCAAGTGCAAATTTGAGATTTGGGATATCAATGTGCTGAAAGTGGTCGCAGATGAGATGTCTGATCATACCTTGGTGGAGGCCTGTGTGAAAGTATCAAGTTGCTTTAGGAAAAGAGAAAATGATATGGAGAGTGAAGCGGTGCAAGCAAGTGAGCTTGGACAGAGGCTTTTGTGGAGAAATACTGAGAGAGATTGCGTGGAGAGTGGCAACAGGTGAGAGAAAAGGAAACAAGGGGAGTGGGCGAGGAGTGGAAGGTATTTAAGGAATCACTGCCTACATGTAAGGACTGAAGTGTATGGCATGCAGAGGGTAGAATGTGGACATATGAGAAAGGGTAGTGAGTGGTGGGATGAGAGGGTTAATCTAATATCGAAAAAGAAAGAAGAGAGGTGCAAGGACAATTAATGCAAGGAAGGAGTGTGAGTGATTGGGAGATGTACAAGAGAAAGAAACAGAAGGTCAAGAGTTAGGTGAAGAAGCTAAAAAAGTGGGCAAACGAGAGATAGGGTGAGAAAGTATCAATAGTGTGAGGGGAGCAGGAGGAAAGATGAAATCATCAGTGAGAGGAACAGGTTGGGAAGTGGTAACAGGCAAAGAAGAGGTGAAAAAGAGGAGTGAGTATTTTGAAGAAGTGTTGGATGTGTGGAGGATGTGGGGTATTTTGGACGAGGTGGTGTGTGGAGCGGAAGAGTGATGGTGAATAATTTGGCAAAAATAAAAAAAATGTGAAAGCCTTGTGTAAGGTGAAGAAGGGCAGAGTTGCAAGAGTGGATATGACTGTAGCCCCTCACGAAAGAGATGACGGCATCTCAGATCAGTTACTCATGCTTTTCAGTATGCCTCAGGGTGAGGTACCAGAGGGGTGGCAGAATGCCTGTATAATGCCTCTGTAAAAAGGCGTGGAGAGATAAAGTAAACCAATGGTCGAATGACAGATTAAGGTATACAGAGAGTAGCGACTGAGATGGAAGCGGCATAAGCAGAGCATCAAACTAGGAGGGAGCAATGTGGCTTCAACAATAGTCGAGGAAGTCGGGATCACGTGTATGACATTAAAACACTGCGTGAGGAAGAAAAGAATTTGTTATGACGTTTCTGGACCTGCGGAAAAGTGCACGATAAGGTTGAAAGAGAGTCCTTGTGGAAGATGCGAATATATGGTGCAGGAGAAATGCTGTTCGATGCAGTGAGGAGTTTTTATCGAAGAGTAAGGTGAGTGTACGAGTAGAGGGGGAGGAGAGTGAGTGGATACAGATGAAGGTAGGTCGGCGTCAAGGGTGTGTGTGATGTCACCATGGCTGTTTAATTTGTTCATGGTGAGGGTGGTGAGGGAGGTGAATGTGAGGGTCTTAGAAAGAGGGACGGGTCTATAGTAGGAGGTGAAGGGATCTGAGAGGCAAGTCAATTGCTGTTTGTAATGGAACAGCTCTGGTAGCAGATTCAAGCGAAAAACTGCATAAAGTGCTGCATAAACTGAGGGGAGACTGTAAAAGGAAGAAACTGAGAGTTGGTGTGAAAATAAGTATGGTAGTGAGGCGCAACGGTGGGATTGAGGATGGGAGTGGAGAACAAGACAGGATAGGTTGAGTATGAGTTCGAATGGGGAGAACCTGCTGGAACTGGAGTTATTTTGGTACTTGGATGTAGAGATGGAAGCAGATTGAACCATGGAAGGGAAAGAGAGTCACAGGGTGGATTGAGAAATATCTGGAAGGAGAGGTCATTGTTAGTGCACAGAAGGGTATGACTGAAGGTTTGGTAGTCCCGATGGCGTTGTATGGTTCTAAGTCGTGGCCTGTAAACGCAAAAGGAACGGAAGAGAGCAGGTGTGTTGGAAGTAACATGCTCGTGGACTACACATGGTATGAGGAGGGATGATCGAATGGGGAATGACAGCGTAAGAGCGACGAGTGGCTGGAAGTGCAGTCTGGATGAAAGAGATGACGAAGGTGCGCTGAAATTATCTGGGCATAAGGATGTGGATGAGTGAATGAATACTTAAAAAGAGGATCTACGCGGCAGAAATATAGGGAAGAAGAGGGAAAGGGAAGAACAAGAAGATGGAAGGATGGAGTAGAAGGTGTTTAGAATATATATATATATATATATATATATATATATATATATATATATATATATATATATATATATATATATTGCAGTAGATTACAGTGATGCGCTTGATCTATTGTTTGCTGATAACCACAGGAATAATGGAACATAAGTCCCATGGGGGAACTTATCTTGAATCATGTAATCTGGTGGTTATCAGCAAATATCTTTCAGACTATGTTAAGTTCACATGTAAAGCGATGTGAACAATTTCACCAGTGTGCATCCTAGAATCGAACCCGGGCAACTGAGAATGGTAGGCAGACATAACTTTATATATATATATATATATATATATATATATATATATATATATATATATATATATATATATATATGTGTGTGTGTGTGTGTGTGTGTGTGTGTGTGTGTACATAAACAATTAGGAAAGTTTCATTGATGAGTGTAAATCTAAACTTCTTACAAGAGAAAAATTGTAACAAAAGGGGATCTAGCATATATTTCGTGTCCATGATATCTGCAATATTCTCATTTCTATAGTAACCGAGATGCCAAGGGTTGCAATGTCGCCCTCAAGAGATTGTACCATCGTATTGGAGGGTCGCGACGTCGTCCTCAAGATACTGTGCCGTCGTACTCGAGGGTACGCATCGTCGTCCTCAGGGAGCCCAACGAGTCGGGCGAAGTAGGTGGGTGTCGAGGTGGCCGTTGCGTCACAAGGCAGAGCAGACGTAGGGAGGTAGGTAGGTAGGCAGGTCCGCGGGCGCTCGCCAGGGGGGAGTCCGGGAAGAGCGACCTCGCTAGTCTCCTGAATAACCCTACCCCCACCACCGCCACCACCACCTCCTTCCTCCCCCGCTACCACCACCTCCTTCCTCCCTCTCCCCCCAAGTTGCTAACAATCGTAAGTTCTGGGAAACGCTCAAGACATTCTCAATGTAATTTTTCAAACAGCAGGACAAAAAGCACTGAGGGGGTGTGGGGGTTACTGCTACCAGGGAGGGTACGTCTCCATGCAAGGCGCACAGTTGCGATAAGGAAACAAATTTTTTTTTATTGTCTTTTTGTTTTGACAATGGCCCACAACTTGAGCGTGTTATGATGCAGGTTGTAGGTTGTGCTTACTACAACCCATGACCAAGTATACACCAGCCAAATAAGGGTATCTAGATCTTTTTATATTCGTTATCTTTTGATAAATTGATTATAACTTTAATAAAGATAACAAAAAGTTAGTAATAATAAAAGTGCATCGCCGACAATTATAGAATTACTACGTATTAACAGCATTACGATAATGTTATAACAACAGTTATAGTGAGGTTTGACTACAACCATTCCATCAACAGCGCCACTACCTCCCCTGGCGGCCGGTAACTCCACTGTTCCTTCCAGCGGCCACAGTCACCTCAGGACGAGGTATGTCCACTGCAACATCACATGACAACCTGTCCTTCTCCCTCCCTCATAGTCATGTAGACTACAGGCACTGAGGACACACACACACACACACACACACACACACATGGGTCCCCGCGGGTGTAAAACTCTCTCCTCGTACAATACAAATTGGTAATTACACACACACACAAACACCCACACACACACACACAACACACACACACACACACACTAGTCTTGGTGACTTCTTGTTAGCTTCATCCTGCTGAGTGCGGTATATTCGCCTTCAAGTACGGTATTCATAAGTCTGTTTATGTTTTACATATCATCACAGCTCTAAAACAAAAAACAACAAAAAAAAAAAACGAAAGCCTGTGTTAGTTTACGTGTATGTAAATTATACTTATGACAATAATCTGCATAAATACAGAAGTTTTTAACTGGGGTTATTTGAGTACTAAGACATCCCCGACACTGGCCTGCCAGGAATCGACCTTCAATAGACATGAGCGCGTCAGCTTTCTGCCGACACTTGGTCAATGGGCCGCCGCCGCCGAGGCTCGGCTCATTCATTACCTCGCCAGCAGGAGAGACCAGCTAGTTGCCTGACCACTCAACAGATGGCGGGAGGGGCGCCGGCGGGCCCAAGCCACCACACACACACACACACACACACACACGTCTCATTGCACTTGCAATCACGAGTATTTTTTGCTCTCTCTCTCTCTCTCTCTCTCTCTCTCTCTCTCTCTCTCTCTCTCTCTCTCTCTCTCTCTCTCTCTCTCGGGTGAACGATGGGTGCAAAAAAATGGAAATGGCTCCTGAAACGTCGGGACTTCCTGGAGTGGCCATTGTGGCACGGGCCGGGTCCAAAAGAGCCATGAAACAATGTAAAACCTTACATCCCATTTCCAACTCTCCATTTCTCTCCTCTCACTAACAATATAAAGCCTTTACAACGGTCGTGAGGATAACAACAGGTCAGTGGGAGGGAAAGGCTAGGCTGGCTGGTACGGGAGACCAGTTGTTGTTATGAGAGAAGTTGATTAAGACTCGAGAGGACGAGTAGGATGTAATACTCTTAGTACATGATACGTATTGTCCAGTATCCTTCTCTGTAATTTTCTAATAAACCACGACTATAAAAGATTACATGTACTGATAGTCGAGAACTCTGCAGTATGTAATCCACACTCAGTAATGAGACACAGTCTCTGTCCAGAGGGCCACTAGCAACAATGGAAAATATACATCATCTAACAAATACACTGTAGAACAAATACATGAAAAACTAACCTTTACGAAAACCAGAAATAGAACGTAAAAGCAACTACAGTGGAAATCTAGGTGGTAGACAAACAGTTCTGTATACAGACTGCCTCATGTAGGATATGACATCCAATAAGGCCGATGGAATCAGGTGAGAGTAATAAGAGTGACAGTATGTGACGCTCATGGGAGTGACGTAGTAACATCATAGGAGGAGGTGGCACCCAGGAGCCACGTGTCCCAGCACCACACACTCAAACTCCACACATTCCGGCACCACAGATCCCAACACGCCATAGTAACACATGCCCCAGTACCACACACCCCAGCACTACATACTCCAGTACCACACACCCCAGCACCGCATACCTCAGTATCGCACACCCTAGCACCACATACCTAAGTATCGCACCACACACACACACACACACACACACATACACACACACACACACACACATCCCAGCAGTATGAAAATTATTCATTCTTACACGAAGATATCCGTAAGATGTCAAAAGCTCTTAATCGTAAGAGAGCTCAGGTCCCAGACAAAAAAAAAAAAGAATTGCCCTCTGTACTTAAGGAGTGAACAGAGACACTGGACAGTCCACTCGAGTTGTTCAAAAAGTCATTAGATACGGAGCCACACCAAGATGACTGGAGGTGAACAAACGTCACACCTACTTCTCGAGGATGGAGAGAAGATAATCACACTGAACTACGGTCCGGAGGCTATGACGTCTACGATAGGTAGAACGCCGGAGAAGATAAACGGGAGAGAGATGAATGAATTCTTAGCAGAGGTCATCATGCATAACTAATCCCCTGGGCTTCAATATCGGATAAGGACTGGCTGAGACAAAAGAGATGGGGTTAGATCGTGAGTTTTCTTCGACAACCGGAAAGCCTTTGAAACTGCCTCCCACACTACAGGAAAGCGTTTGAGGCGGTCCTCCTCAGTACACTGGTAACTACGTTAGTGGAGACAAGCAAAAGAGGTATATCAGAGGTTTTTCCTAAACTGAGTGATGAAAGTAATCAAAAAGATCCTCATGTTCCTGGTTTTGTGTTGCTGACTTGCCAGCAGCATTCGAATGTGACCTGAACAAGTTTGCGGTACAAATTTAAGAATATTTTACTCTGATTTTTGTTCTGAGAGCCGAGTGCTTGTGCGCTTCCGTCATTAGCTAGACCACACAACACTCGGCCAGCTACTGCATCAGATGATCACTGCGTGGCCGTGGGCAACGCAAGGGTGTGGACCGCTGTGGTGTTTTGTTTCTCTCCCTACACCGCAGAGCTTTGAAGCTTTTCACCTCCTTATGTCACGACCTCTATCTTTTTAAAAGGCAAGTTTTCTACATCTCTAAGGCTCTTGGTATACTTTCTCCTTCTCTCCTTACTTATCTTGTCTCTTTAACTCACTCCATATTTCAAATAAGGCCCCGTGGGGCCTCAATACAGTCTTTACGTTCGTGACTGAAGCCTTGTACATAAAACGAAGGATCCACACTAGAATATGAAGCACTAGTGTGGTCAACTCACTTTGATGGGACACACTGGTCCTCTGAGAGCGTACAAACATGGGCAAAAGTGACTGCACCAGAGGTAAGGAAGCGGTCTAAGTTACAGGGGAGTGACTTGCAGTCGTGATATCACCCATACTAGACGAGATAAGGAACACGGGAGACATGACAACGTACAAGTTTCTGAATAGGTCTCAGAAGGTAGATAAAGATGAGATCCTCACAACTGGAAATGCCAGGTCGACAAGACGTGCCGTGGCAAGACACTATGGAAGAACCAAGTTGCAAAAGATGTAAGGAAATGTTTCTGTACCAGCACTGTTGTGGATTACACGGAAGAAGCTAAGAAAGAAACTGTACATCAAGACAGTATGGATATGTTCTGTAGAGTCTGCATGATACATAGGAAGATCTATGCGGTGGGGACTCCTGCCGCACAACTGAATAACCACAAGCCACAAAAGCAAACACCACGTGCCCTCTGCAATGCACCATGCACATTCCAGCATCCCATAGCTAGCAATCATCTCCCCAGCACTACACACCCCAACACCCTACCCTCTAGTACAACAATATCATTAGTAATCACCCCAGCACTACACATTTCAGCAACCTTGTCCCACAGCACATCACACAGTACATCAAACAACCCTTGCACCCCAACCCTCAGCGACATACACAGGGACATCACACTCCTGATCAAAACATTCCCTCGGACACAGTACACCAGCACCTGACGCCCAAGCACAATACATACCCCAGCACCATCATACACTCTTGAAACCCCTCATATATCTCTGGATCACACATCTTGATAATCATCAGGATATCCCAGCACTTCTTAGCACCACACAACCCAGCATTCCCCAAAACACCTCAAACCCCAGCATCCCCCAGCACCTCAGCACCACTCTCATCATTCCATACCCAAGAACAACCTCAGTTCTTTCCCAGCACTCCTGCACTCACCCAACACACCATAATCTTGCACTGTCCTGGCAACCCACATCCCAAAATCCAACCAACTTACTCCCCGCCACTTCCTCAACACCCAACCAACTTACTCCCTGCCACTTTCCCAACACCCTACACCCCAGCATTCCCAGCACCCCACATCCTAGCACTTCCCAGCATCCCACACCCCAGCACTCCCCAGTATTCCACACCCCAGCATTCCACCAAAACCCCACATTCTCGTACCTCCCGAACATACGACATCCCTGCACGCCTTAGCACGCTACACTCATCTCTTCCTAACACCCTACACCCCAGTACTCCCCCCCCCCACCCTCCCCAGCAACGCACAACCAAGCGCTTCCCAACAACCCAGCGCTCATAACGCCCCACACTTCAGCGTTTTCCTAACGCCACAAGACTCCCAAAACATCTCATACCCAAGGACTCCCCAGTACCCAGCACTCTAGCACTTCCCCATCACCCCACAATCCCAGCACTCCACAGTACCCCCAATAAAATTACTCCCCAACACTCCACACTCATCCCTCCCCGGCACCTCTTAACCAGCGCTCGCCACCACCCCAGCAAGCCACCGACAACACACATCCCAGCTCTCTTCTGTATCCAACATCCCACCACCATCCACCATCCCACGCTCCATCATTCTCTCCCCTTCCTCCCTCTTACACCCCACTAACACTCAACACTCTAGCACTCCCCAGCACCTCACACTGCAACACTCCCCAACACCCCAGCAATCCTGTAACACCCCAGACCCTGCCTCCCACACACAATCAAGCCCCAACCCCTCCTTCCCCTCCCACAAGCAAAGGGGAGAAGGTAAGTGTGTACCCTGGCCATGCAGGTCCTGGCCCTCCGGGCGGCGGTGCCCTGCGGTACTTGGTCGAGGGGCGCCCCGCCACTCCAGTCCCGCCTCGCTCCCAAGTTTTAATCACGATAATGGCAGCAAAGCACAACATTAAAATTTCATAACCGCTTTCATCTTAAGTGTAGGGAAAATTTGAACAAAAAAAGGCGTCTACTTCCAACACAGACTCTCAAAAGTTTTGATGTCTTCAACTTTCGTTCACAAGGGTCGCCGCTGTAGCGAAAAAGAAAAGAAAAATATGAAATATATCTTTTTTTCGTATCTAATTGGATATGAAAACGATTATTGCACGAGTCTTCGTATCCATACTGGTGGAGGATATTAATGCCTCAATAATCACCACGGTAGCAACAGACTCCTCATGACCTAACAGTCACGTCTCTACGACCCCAGCTGGCGATTACTTAATGCTCTCTTATGAGATGTGAAAAGTGAACTGATTATGTGTCATATGCCTGTTCGCTTCTGGTCAGCCAGCCTGCTTCTCTTTAGTATGCCTCTCCCACAAGACAACGCAAGGACGTGGGTGACTGGATCCGTCTTCCCCTAGATAATTCTGGGGCGTGGGTGACTGGATCTTTCTCCCCTAGATACCACCTGGACGTGTGGGGAGGGGAGGATGGGTGACTGTATGTTTTTCCCCTAGACAATACCGGGACGAGGGGGACTGTATGCTTCTCTCCTATACAATACCAAGACGCAGGGTACGGCATACCTCCCCCCTTAGACAATGCTAGGGCGTGGGTGGCTGTATGCCTCTCTCCCTGGCAATGCCAGGACGTGGGGGACTCTACACCTCTCCCCACGACGTCAGGACGTGGAGAACTGTGCCTTTCCCCGGTCAACGTTGAGGCGTGGTGGGCCGTATGTCCCTCCCCAGGACAATGCCAGGACCCGAGGGACTATGCCTCTGCCCCAGACATCGCCTGAAGGAGGAACAAGCAAGTGTTCCACCATAAGCATTTCTGTGTATAGTCCCGAGATAATGTTGCAAAACGAGTGTTCTGTGAAGGTAATTCAGTGTTAATAGGTGTTCAGTGTTGGTAATTCAGTGTAGACAGGTGTTCAGTGTTGGTACTTCAGTGTAGACAGGTGTTCAGTGTTGGTAATTCAGTGTAGACAGGTGTTCAGTGTTGGTATTTCAGTGTAGACAGGTGTTCTGTGTAGGTGAAATGTTCCATGTAGTAGGTAAGTGTTCTGCGTAAGTAAGTGTCCTTTGTGGGTAAGTAGTCCGTGCAGGCAGGTGTTAATGTGCAGACGCCTGTACGTGTGCCTCCAAAGTGTGGACAAAGGGCAATGGTGTGTGACGATGGTGATGGTGACGGTGGCCTGACAGTGTGACCGTGGTGACTGTGTGGTGGTGATATAAATGCGTGAGTAGTGAGGCATGGCTGATGAAGGTGGCTCGGGTGCTGTCGTCTTGATGCTAGTGTTAGAATGTTCGTCGTGTGGTCTTGGTGGTATTTACCTGTTCTTTATTACTTATCTGTACTACACGAAGACGGGTTTCTATCCTCTTGAGGCCTCGTCACTTCAACATTCTTTACTATCACACAACTTTTTAAAGATTCTCTATCATGTGCCACATTCACAGTCTCATGATTTAGTTTATTCCACCACTCATATAAAACAAAAGCACTTCTCTCTATGTTTTCTAACAAGTTTCATGCCTGATATCATGTCGTGGATCCAATTTGTTCTATTGTTGCATTTTATGAAGAACTGTTCATTGTCGACATAATCAAGTTGGCTCAAAAACTTGCTTTTTATCTTCCTCGTGACTTTGATATCATCCACAACCATGATCAGGTGCAAGTTCAACCCTTCTGGCCAATCATTCACAAAGATCAAGAAGAGCACCGGTCCTAAAACAAAACCCTGAGGCATACCACTCCTGACCTCAACCCAATTTAAGAGGAGTTCCCTAACAAACGCCCTTTGTTCCTCTGCACTAAAGCAATCTTCTATCCATCGAAATAGTCTCCCCCATTATTCTTACCTGAAGATCCAGCTTCCTTACTAACCTCGAGTTAGTTACAGTTTCAAACACTCTCTGGCACTCCTTGTACATGCAAATTACCTAGCCTTCTCTTGTGTTCAAAACGGAGCTCACTCACTCGTAAAAATCTAAGGGGTTTGTCACACATAATCTTCTTTCCCTGCAACCGCACGTATCCTTACTTAAGTAGTTTCTCCACGGCAAGAGGTCATCCATTTGCATTCTGCTTATCTCTCCCCCTTGACCACGCTCGTTAGGGAAACTGGTGTGTAGTTCAGGGCATCCTTCCGGTCTCTTGTCTCATAGATAGGAATGACGTTTGCCATCTTCAAATCCACTGGCACTTTACCTTTCTCTAGCGATATCTTGAACATCACTTCAAGTGGAATGTCAAGTGTATCTGCACACATCTTTAGTGCAAATGGAGAAATGTTATGAGGACAATGAGCCTCATGTGGGTCAAGGACCTTTATTATATTCTGTTTATGTATTTTACAGATATATCAGTACTTTCCAAGACCTCTCCATCCCATCTCACTGCTGTTTAGGCTAAGTGTCTTCAACTGTGTGACACTTTTAAACTTGTCATTCGCTTCCACACATATCCTTACACTATCATCTGTAACTTTTTCCTTCCAATACCTTAACCTTATTCGCCGCTCTGTAACTGACAATATGATCTTGATGATTATTGGAAAAGTTAAGATCTATCTCCCACCTTGCCCACAACATTCTTTTTAAAATTTCTCGGTTCCTCCTTTCTTATCTCGCTATATTCATTCCTTTCTCTCTTATACCATACAAATGCCAGTTGGCCAGAGTTCCGCCTACATCATCGTCACTGTACATCGCGAATCTCCTTTGCATTATGACATCTTTACTGTACCATTCTTCCCTCTTTCTTAACCTTCCCTCTGTACTTGAGGCTAAAGTTCCAACTCCACTGTAAATGTCACAGAAACCTCCATCACAGTCTTCTGGTTCCTGAGTGTTGAACTCCATTTCCCATCTTCTCACCACATGAATTACATCAAGTCGTATATGAGTCTGATTTCAACACTGATCTTTTTACATCCTTGTTTCCAATATAATCAGATTCAAGTATTACATGATTACTCTTTACATCTGTTGTATCATGTATGGTTTTCTCAAACTTCCACGCTGCTGCGTGTGCAGATAAGATCTGGTAATGATGATGTATCAGCCCTTCTGATCCTAGTGGGCTCAATGGCCGTCCTGGTACGGGGAATTTATC
This sequence comes from Panulirus ornatus, assembly GCF_036320965.1. NCBI lineage: Eukaryota > Metazoa > Arthropoda > Malacostraca > Decapoda > Palinuridae > Panulirus > Panulirus ornatus. The sequence continues at coordinate 23,625,106 of NC_092226.1, forward strand.
TGCTTGCACTCAAAGAACTTGTGTCTCCATGACTCTCTCTCTCTCTCTCTCTCTCTCTCTCTCTCTCTCTCTCTCTCTCTCTCTCTCTCTCTCTCTCTCTCTCTCTCTCTCTCTGTGAGAATCAAAATTCCCCCAATTCAATTTCTGTACAGTAGAACCACTCCCTCTAAGCCCCCGCATTAATAGCATTTTACTATCTCACAGAAGGGCAAGTCTCACTAACTCATGTACCATGCTACTGTTACTACGTTGTTATCATCGTAATTATGTTCCAGTTTACTAAAATTCTTGGGAAGACTATATATATATATATATATATATATATATATATATATATATATATATATATATATATATATATATATATATATATATATATATACATATATATATATCATCATTACTACCACCACGTACGTACTACTCTACTGCTATTCTTCCCATCTATATATTTTGAATGGACCATCTTTCAGTATTTCCTGAGATTTTAGATTGTCTCTTATCAAGAGTGCCAGTCCAATGCCGTTTCTTCCTACCACACATCCATCTGAACACGACGTGAGAGACGTTATCTCTCCGCTAAGTTTAACCACTACAGCTCGGGCAATATCAAGCGCGTTTTCCCTAATTCGATCCTTGAATTCCAGCTCTTTGCTATATTACCACTGGGCCATATGCATTTCATACGTTACTTCCAGTCTGACATTTCCATAAATCAGTCTTCCAAACTTCTCTGCGGTACTGGTGGCGCTATTCCGTTCCCTTGTCTCATTTGGCGTCTCCCGTTTATTTGCCCTCTGATTGCTCTCTCTCTCTCTCTCTCTCTCTCTCTCTCTCTCTCTCTCTCTCTCTCTCTCTCTCTCTCTCTCTCTCTCTCTCTCTCAATGTGGGAATGCTATGGTGGTGATGTGGGCGTGATGATAGTGATGTGGGCGTGATGATAATGATGTGGGTGCGTTGGTAGTGATGTGAGCGTGGAGGCGGTGGTGATGCGGTGGTCTTGGTGGTGGTGTCGCGGGCTTGGTGGTGGTAATGGTAACGTGGGTGTGCAGCACGAGTGGTGAAAGTGGCGCCGTAGTGGCTTTGGTGAGGCCACGGGGCGTGGTGAAGGCCCGGGAGGAGAGGGTGCCTTCCCGGTGAAGGTGCTCTTGTGGCGAGGGCGTCGGAGAGGGGAGGAAGGGGGGAGGGGGGAAAAAACGAGAGGTGAAAGTGAGGGTATGGTGGGGGTGTAGTCATTCTGAAGGTGAGAGGAGGATCAGAGTGAGGGCGTGAAGCCCGTCATTGTATCGAGGAAAGTGTGAAGATGATGTAGCGTTTATGTGGTCAAAGTGTCGGGCTTGGTGAAGATGTGGTGAAAGTTGATGGAATGATGAAAGTACGAGTGTGATGGTGATGACTTCATGTAATGGTGTGTTGATACTGACGAGATGGATGGTGCTCTGCAAGCATGGTTAAGGTGTAGGCAGTGTGGTGCTGTGGGTGTGGTCAGTATGTGGTGCTGCGGGCCTGGTGAAGGTGTGAGATGAGGACGTGGCATTAGTGGCTTTGGTGTTGTGGTACTATGGGCATGGCCCTGGTAATGTGGGCTTGTGGTAGTAGTAGTAGTAGTAGTAGTAGTAGTAGTAGTAGTAGTAGTAGCAGCAGTAGTAGTTGATGATGTCGTTGTTGTATGGAAGCAGTGGTAGTGGTGTGGGTACGACAGTATGGTAGCGGTGGTATGATAATGGTGATGGTAGCCTGAGTATGGTAGATGATACTAAGTGACAGAACCAGTGCACCACCTCATCTTTATTGGACGGTTCTTACGTGCAATGCTCTCATGAACTGCATGAAAAATACAAGGAATACTTTGTAAAAATTAGTTTATAGGTATCTGATATGCAAAAGGAGTGGGGAGTGTAAATTATGCATTACAATAGTATTGCACCATATAAAGATGGTGTAGTGCTGTCCCAACTATTAAGTTTACTCCTGAAAATATAAAACGCCTTTATGACAGTCAAGTGCTGAGCGAAAACATTTCGCACGTTTAAAACCTTAACCAAAATGACACAACCTGAAATAGCAATTTCCTGTATCAGTTGAGTGTGGAGGGGATGAGGTTGTCAGGACTGGGAAATGGTTGGCCGGTCGTTGCAGAGGAGGTGTGGAACGAGGTGTTGGGGAGAGGGAAAAGGAGGAGGAAAGTAACAGAGAGAATGTGTGAGTGTCAGTGAGGACATAAGTGAGAGGGGACTGAATAAAATATAGTGAGAACGAAGAGGGACAGTGAGGGAGGAAGGTGAAGTGAGTGGGAAGGATGGAGAAATGAGGGAGAGAGAGAGGAAGAAAGAGGGAATGGGTTGAGGTAGAGAGAAGCGAGGTGGGGAGGTAAGGAGAGGGAGGAAGGAAGATAGGAAGGATACAATAGGGAGACAAATATTGACGCACAAATCTTGAAGCACACAAGAAACACTACTGACAACGTAACTAAAATGATATGATAAAGGAGCATGATAGGAGGTCAATATTAGGCCGAATTAGTTCTGGCCTTGTATCTTTATCACAATTAAGTTGATCTAGTCTAACCATCACGTTCTTAATAAGAAATGATATATGTAAGACACTATGAGGGAAATATTACACACACACACACACACACACACACACACACACACACACACACACACACACACACCATCATTACAAACATAATTTTGAACGTATCACGAGAGGTTAACTGTGTCGCCCTCGGCCGCTTCATTAGACGGTGTTGTTTAGGTAAAGTCTGGCCGAAGTGGACGATTTGGGCAGGGGTGACAGAGTCTCCTGGAGATGACTATATTGATTCCAAAATCATAGGAGGACATACACGTTTCTACCATCAAGTAGAAACTCAGATACGACACGAAGGAGATGATATTGTCGACAATCATTACGCTCTCTACAGTTCGACACAGAGGCCTGACTCTTGTCTCGTCTTGAGCGGATTAAGAGAGCTATATCTGGTGGGCAGAACAGAGAGGTGACTGGAAGGCACCTCTTCTCATCGGGAAGCCCTGATAACTACATGCATTATGACCCGACCTGATCAATATGAGGTGATAGCTGGGAGGGAGAATTATTCCAGACACAGTATGAATATCTCCGTAGCCTTCGGCTGTCTGGCCTTCACCCAGCTGGCTGGTCACTTCACATCAGCTGGCTGATGACATCGTCTCCCAGCTGGCTAGTTACACCGTCTCTCAGCTGGATAGCCACTGCTGGGATGCGATAGAGGATAATGTTTTGACTCCATTAATATCAAAGGCCCTCCCTATGAATATATTTCAATACTTGATCGCAGTTTCCCTCGTTTGCAAGGTAGCGCCAGAAGCACACGAGGGAAAAAACTCCGCATTTGCACACATCCATTCCCTAATTGTCATGTATAATCCACCTAAACCAAAGCTCCCTATCCATAATCGTTCAGTTTACTCTATCCTGTACACGCCTTTCACCCTCCTGCATGTTCAGGACCCGATCACTCAAAATCTTTTTCACTCCATCCTACTAACTCCAACTTGTTTTTCCCCTTCTTATTCCTTCCACATCAGACACATATATCCTCTTTGTCAAACTCCTCTCACTCATTCTCTCTAGCACTCTCTCTTCAGCTCTTTCAACAACACTTCATATTAACATACCTCCCTTACTCTCATCATTTTCTCGATCAGACCATCTCACACCACATATTTCATTCGAATATTTCATTTCCAACACATCCACCCTCCTCTGCACATCCTCATCGATAGCGCATCCATATAACATTGCTGGGACTACTATACCTTCAAACATACCCATTTTCGCCCTCCCAGATAACGACATCTCATTCCACACATTCCCTTCCATCTTTATGAAGTTCCTGCAGCGCCCATGAAGCCGTCCACATCCACAGGTCGGGACCTTAGGTCATAAGGCGTTGTGATGTGTGTGCGTCTATGTGCATGGAAATGAAGTAATAAGTGCTCGGTGTCTTCGTTGTGCGAGTTGTTTTGTGGGCACTGAAAGGTCTTGGGACATGCTGGAACGGTACATATAGTGTTGTTGGGATGTACAATGTCCAAACTGCAAACTGAAAAGTGTGACTCGGTTTTGTCTGGGGAGTGCGGCTACCGATGGCTGTATGTCTGGTGGGTTGAAGTTTAAGACTGAATTGGACGAGCGCATGGTCATTGCTTGTCGGGTTATTTCAGTGTTTTGCTCAAGTTTTCTTTGTTGGAAGTGGTGGAATCTGTGAGTAGAGGTGGTTCCTGAGGTATGAGGCAGGGGTAAGATGTTGATTTCCACAAAGGGGTTGGGGGTCAGCTGCAAGGAGGTTTGCGTTAGTGGGGCCTAGTACTGGTGAACAGAGTTGAGTGCCGAGTATGATGAGGTGGGTTAGCATGAGGAGGACCTTCGTTTCATGGTGTAGGTACTGAGTGTGCGTGGTTGCTAGGCAGCCAGGGAGTGTTCTGAGCGCACTATTCATCGTGTGGTTTGCATCTGTGTTATATTTGCTTTAGAGGACAGAGTACCAGGCAGGTGAGGCGTAGTTCAAAGTGGAGCGGATGAATTGTTTGTAAAAGAGATTTATATACAATATAATAGCTTGTGTGTGTGTGTGTGTGTGCGTGCGGGTGTGTGTGTGTGTGTGTGTGTGTGTGTGTGTGTGTGTGTGTGTGTGTGTGTGTGTGTGTGTGTTAGCGCCACATGGGGTACCGTCCCTGGATTGGGCCTTGACAGGGCAGCCCTTGGAATACAGTCCTTGAGACGATCACAATAACGCTACCTAAATCTGCAACAGATTCTTCCTGTTTCCATTTGTTTTATGTAATTCACACCACATGAAACAGTTCATCTCACATCGTTTGGTCCCGCATGTTACCATCTTTCAAGGAAAAGAAGAGAAAAATAGATAAAGTACTCATAGGAATACAATATGAAAGTATCTCTAAAAGAAAGATACTTCATATCTGTAACGTGTATCCATCTTGAGGTAAGAGAGGCAGGCGAGGGTAATTTCCACCTTCGCAAGGACCTCCTTCGAACGGCCTCGTTCAGGAGGCCAACAATCAATTACAGTTTTAAATAATGGCGACCCTTAACGAGCGCCCCACTACCTGTGCTGCGGTTAATGGCCCTTGTCAACAGAGGAGGCGGTACTGCCCTCCCTGTGGGTGGGTGAGGGAGGGAGGATTAACATGCCCATGTTAAAGACTTGAGTATTGAGGTTACGACCTTTAAGTATGAGATTACGACCCTTGAGTATGAAGTTACGACCTTTGAATATGAGGTTACGAGCCTTCAACATGATATTACGTCCCTTGAGCTTCAGACTGCAATACTTGAGTATGACATTATAACCCTTGAGTATGAGGTTACGAAACCTTAAGTATGAGATTACAGCCCTTGAGTATGATATTACAACCTTTGATTATGAGGTTATGGCCCTTGAGTATGAGGTTATAGCCCCTAAGTATGAAAGTTCATCCTTTGAGTATGAGGCTACAACCTTGAGTATGACGTTACGACTCTGGAACATGACCTTACGACCCTTAAGCGCAACGGTAGGACCATGCGTTACGACAATTCGGTATGATAGTCTGACCTTTGACCTGACCCATGCCCAAGGTTATTATACCGTCTTACTCATGAGGTTAACTACCCTCACAGCTCTGGTTTGACGTCATCTCGTCTGTAGGGCTTCGAACGAGGTGACGTGAACTGGTGTGGGATTCCTACAGACCATCTCTCGGAGTAATACAGGTATCAGTATCAAGGGAAACGCCGATTACTGGTAACTAAATAAAAAAAAAAATGATTCTAAGTAATCCTTTGGGAGATTATCTGTAAACCTGCGAAAGAAATGCTTAAGTGTTTCACGAAGTGTTTCACTAAGTTCGAAGCAGACCCTCCTTGAGCGCGGCGGTACGATCCTTGAGAACGACGGTACGATCCTTGAGAACGACGGTACGATCCTTGAGAACGACGGTACGATTCTTGAGCACGACGGTACGATCCTTGAGCACGACGGGACTATCACTGAGCGTGACGGTACGATCCTTAAGCACGATAGTACAATCCTTGAGTAGGACGGTACGATCCTTAAGCACGACGGTAGGACCTTTGAGCATGACGTCATGATCCTCGAGCACAACGGTTCGATCCTTGAGAACGGACTTCGATCCTTGAGCAGGGAGGGGGTTACTATCCTTAAATATAAGGGCACAATCCATGAGCACGACGGTACAGTCCTTGGGGACGACGGCATAAAACTTGAGGACGACGGTATGATCTTTGGGGACGACAGTTCGTTCCTTGAAAATGATGTACGAACCCTAAGGTATGATGATGGTGGCCTGGCCCTTAACTTGACCCTTAAGGGTCAGGTTTGTACCATCCGCCTTGCTCAGAGGGATGAAGGGCCCTTGAATCTTTTTACATAGTGTTTATAAAGATGACAAATTTACACAAGCTCTTTTCCAGCGATATTTACCGAGTACATTGTAGAAAGCTAATTCGATTCTTAACCTACGCCTTCCCTTCTTCACACAAGACGAAGATGATGGAGAGAAGATGTCAACTCAATAGAAAAAAGATGAAGAGATAAGATACGAGCATAGGTTATACTGAAATGTAATCTGCGCGAGTGTGTAATTACTTTATTGCAATTACCTATTCGTTCTGTACGGGGAGGGAGTTCTACACTCGTGGGGTCTCATCTCAGGAACTTTCTTTACAATCATACAACTTTTTTTAACTTATGTATGCTGTCTGAATTCTCAGTCTGTAACCACTTTTACTCCATTGATCGACTACTCTGTAGAAGTACTTCTTTATATCTTTTCCAACAAGTGTCTTGCTTAATTTCTTATTATGGTCTTTGGTTTTGTATTATCCCTGCAGCATTCAAAAAACAGAACACCGTCTACAACGTCGGGCTGATGTAAATACTGGAAGGTTCTGTTCAGGTCACCCCACACGCTTCTCTCTTTCAAGGTAGGAAGTTTAATGTGTGTAGTCTTTTTTTAACACAGCTCAGAATGTTTGTGTGTGTGTGTGTGTGTGTGTGTGTGTGTGTGTGTGTGTGTGTGTGTGTGTGTGTGGTCACAAGGAGTTTTAATTGCGAAATAGAATATTAGGTGGACGTAAATTAATTCCGTTCGTTTTCAATTATAGTACGCACTTAAGTGGCCAGAAGCAGCCACTCACTGCATTAGTATGTAAGACCTTTGGCTGAATAAACATTCCTCGGTTACACACACTTGACTGCGGGAGAAGCTGTGTAGCCTCCAACGACTGAAAGCAAATGAACCAATTGTAACTCAACTCAGAACTTAATGTTCTGGACCAATTCCGACACGATACGCCCAACTTGTACCTCCCGACCGATATGCTATACATACTGACTATAATTCTGTCATTTTTGTCGACTGTATCTAAATATCATACCTTTTGTTATACGCCTGGAAAGATATACGAAATATTTTACCCTTCATGCTTTCCGTCACATTGTTCCTCACGCCAAAACCTGCTTAAACTCAAGCCTCCCGTCTGTTCCCTGACCTTCAGCAGAGGCCGCTAGCGTGTAGGTTCCTGTCCCCAGACTGTGTGAGGTCCTCAGCCATTACCGCGTCTGGTAAAGGATATGTAGATCATCCCCTGACGATCGTCACCACATCCCTCCCACACATGCTTACAGCCTGGAGGAGTAGGGCAGCGCAGCGCTCCTCCCTTGTGGTCACCGCCATCAAGAGAGACTGCCACACAGCCTGAGGGGGGGATGAAAGGCTTCCCCTACATCCCCCTCCCTCCTGTTGTGGCCACCAAGAGAAGTGAGTGCCACAAGGTCTGGAAGAGGAGGGTGGCATACCTCGGTGTGGCCACCAACAGCAGGGGTCGACTACCACACAACGTGGGAGAGGAAGACGGCGCCCCACGGTGTGACCACCATCAGGAGTGACTGCTACACGGCCTAAGGTAAGAGGCCCCACTCCCACCACATCCCACACTGTGGTGGCCACCAGCAGGAGTGACTTCCGGCTGACGTGAATATTTGTGATGTCATCTGAGCAAGGAATGGCCGCTCTCATCCACGAGATGCCTCTACTTTGTCTCACCTCCCTGCCCCTCCTCCTCCTCCTCCTCCTCCACCTTCTTCTTCTTCTCTTCCTGTTGCCATTATATCATCCTTCTCTTGCTTTTTCTATCATTCCTTCGTTTCTTTTTTGATGTTCTTCACTTATGCTCAATTTCCTCAGTACGCTTAATCTTCTTATGTTATTGTTTGTCACCTCCAAGTATTGTGTCTCATTTTCTTTACCATGTCTTCTCTGTTTTTACCTCACTAGTCTTGTCTTTTAATTCATTTCCCTTACCCATCAGTCTTCAATATCAGTGATGAACTAAACATCTAAACACAATTTTTCTTCTACCTCGACGAGAGACTTTTGGAGACTCACCACATCATTTTGTTAACAACATAGTTCCTTACATTAAAGTAAGACGATTAAAGGAAAAAATCTAATATTGAGATCTTGCTCAACCATTTGTCTGGGAGCAATATATAATGGATGGTATCTTTAGCCTCATTCGTCTACACGTCTTCCACCTCATTCATTGACACGTCTTCTACCTCACTCGTCCACACGTCCTCAACCTCATTTACAATACGTCTTCAACTCACTCATCAACGCGTCTTCAACCTCACCTGTCGACACGTCCTCAACGTCACTCGTCCACACGTCCTCAACCTCACTCGTTTACATATCCTCAACCTCACTCGTCTACACGCCTTCAACTTCACTAGTCGACACGTCTTCAGCCTCACTCCTCTACACATAAAACTCACCTCTCTTAACCTCACGAATATTCTCTTCCCAAAACCCTTCGTACCAGTAAATCTTTTAAACTTGCCAACGAGCTGCTCTTAATGACGTCAGGGGGCAATTAGGTATTCTGGGATCGGGCACTTAGGGAGTCGATGACTTAATTGCTTGTTTGACATGTTAATCACCCGACCACCATGAGAGACACCCAGAAGCCCAAGAGTCAAGGTGAAGACAGTGCTTAGCCTAGAGTCACACAAGGGCGAGAGTTATACCCCATTAAGCTAAAAGAACACACGTTTCATGAACGTCAGAGCGCCCTTACTGCGTGGGGTGAGTACCAGGTACCTTACAATGGTAGCAAGATCCTCGTATACGTCCTTCTTGACCTTTGCTTTGTCTAATCCGTACCCCTACCGGTGTCTCAGGACCAGACTCTACGTCGGGCTTATCCCCATCTGTCCGCCTGTGTTATGGAGAAGCAGTGGGCGGCAGATCAGTCAGCCAGCTTCTAAGAAACACAGGTTGGAAGAATATGTGGACAGTGGGATGACGTAAGGGCAAAAAAACGTATGCCAAAGCCGTTATAGAAAAGGTAATATAAAATCCAAAAAAGCAGCTGCCTCCGGAGGTTTAAAACCTCTTGGTTTCAGAAATAGATAACGATACAAAGAAAGGTTTCACAACCTTCACCACTAACCTGATATCCTGTAAAATGGAGTTCACTGAGGATACCACACAAGGAACCAAGACACAAGTCTTGATATGCTGAACAGGATTAATGAAATTTAAAGGATTTTTTTTTCTTTAGTTATGTAATTGAACACCAACCATCTCGAAACATTTACGGGAGAGACATATACTTCAAGTCAATATTATGTTGCGGAATAGAATCAAAGCCTCATCCAGCGAGTTGTATGTGCGAGAACACGAAAGGTAAAACAAATGGAGAGCAAGTGGGACCTCACCGGTGCAGGCAGTCGACGGTGTGTACCTGAGCATAATGGAGAGAGATCTAGTCATTAACATGTAGAGAGAATGACGCTGGCCACACCTTCATCAACTTGAGACTTAGATGATGAGGTAATCAAGTCACGAGAAGGACAACAGCCGGCGGAGGCAGGCTAGGAGAGAACAGGAGATGGAGATGAGAGCGAATGAGAGTAAAGACGTCGAGAACCCTTCGGCCGACCTATGAATGTAATCCACAATCGAGAAAAATCTCAAAAGTTTTTATATGAGTTCCTTTATGTATTTTCCCTCTCCGTCCCATCTAAATGTGCTAGTGACCCAAGAAATCGTAATTCAAATGTTCGAAACAAGAGTACACTATTGTTTCCTTACCGGTAGAAGACCTGCTAAGTTATTACCTACGACTTACAGGCACATTTAAAGTGCGGTGGTTATACGAACGCACAGATCAAGTTGTGTTGTATATAGGAAATAGTAAAGAAATCATCTGACCTGAAGAGTCCATTAAAGTCATCCAGATTCTACGACCGAAATTCAGATCCAACTGTAATACAAGTTGAGGATAAACAGGAATTCTGAGAAGTCAATCATCTTTTAAAAAACTTTTCCTACCTTGTCATCCACCTACGTCCACTCGAGGGCTATGTAGTGGTTCACCTCGATGATGATACATCACGTGGAATAGACTCACCATGAAGGAGGTAATGACAGCATAACATTAATCTAAGGTTGCAAAATAAGGTCATGCACTACTACGTAATGCTGCAATGTCTAGCTCTGTGCTCAGCAAGGGTACAATCCACAGTAACATATAGACTCGAGGCCATCACCAAGTCTAGTAATGAATCTATAGTCCACGTAACACATAGATAAGATAACTGGACTCTTCAAAAAAAAAAAAAAGCCACAGTCTGAGATAACTGGAGATAATAGCAATAACTATTAATATCAAAATCCTATAACATCGAAGTCCTGTTTTACTTTTCGGGCCTACCTCACGTCTCAACGGGTGGGCCAACACCCTGGCCAAGCTTCTGGGGTTTACTGGTATCTAATAGACTTCTCCTCAGAAAAGCTAACAAAATCACATGTACAACTGCCAACAGCATCAACATTACCAGCCTACATGTACCAGTCCCATCCTGACAAATAACGATAGCATTTTTCATATTCAAAATCTTGAGCACATCAGTACGACCAGCACGATTGTATGACCCTTGTGTACGATAGCCTGAACTTTCTCCAGTCCTTTGTAAAATAAAGTAAGTTCAAAGGTCAAGCCATCTTCTCCAAGGGTTGTGCCGTTGTGATTGAAGATCGCACCTTCATGTTCAAGAGGTAAACAGAAGAGTCTCAGTAATAGGCTAATATGCTACGACAGAACATAACACCATGCCAAGTTAGAGGTAGGGAAATGCTGAGCGTGTTTCTAGACTTAGTCTGGGTCTAGAGAGGGAGAAAAACAAAGAGTACAGTCAGAAGGCTAAAGACGGGAGACGCGAAATGAGAAGAGGACTGTAGAAAGGCCGGAAATGTTTTAAGTGATGGAAATGTCAAGTAATGCAGATAGACTAGTGAGTGGCAAGGGGGAGGAGGAGGAGGAAGATTAGCATCAGACTGGGGAGGAAGAGTGTGGTTTCAGAAGTGTTAGATGATGTGTGGATCAGGTGTTTCCTTTAAAGACTGTGTGAGACAAATACTTCGGGAAACAAAATGATTTTTGTGTGGCATTTTTGGATCTTGAGAAAGCATATGGCGAGGCTGATGGTGGAGATGCCTCGTAGAAGGTCTAGAGAATACATGGTGTGAGAGGAGAGGTTTTATAAGTAAGAAGTTTCTATCAAGAGTTTAAAGCATGTGCACGAGTGAACGCAAATATAGTGCATATGAACGTGCACTTTTCACTGAACACAAAATACCCTCCAACTTCAAGGATTCAAACCCGGCACCATTTGCATGATTGCTGGGTACACTAACTATTCGCCCCTAACAGGGAAATGACTAATCGATTTCTAGTAATCGATTACCCTTCGTCTCACGTCCATAAGCAACGGGGTCTAGACTGGTCATGTCCCATCAGGCTCACATTACCAATCGTCAACTATTTCACAAAACTTATTGTCACGCGTGGAGGTATATGACCACCAATATAGTGCATATGAACGTAAAGGATATTCGATTCTTAGTAATCGAATACTCATTGCCTAATGAAGGGCGAGCATAGCCGAGTGGTTAGCATATCCAGCAGTCACTCAAATGGTGCTGGGTTCGAATCCTAACTGTTGAAGTGTATTTTCTGTTTTATGAAAAGCGTGCGTTCATATGCACTATATTTGTATTTATGTATATGAAACAGCTCCGATGGGAAGATGAACAGCTGTGTTGACTGTGGACTGACTGCCCTACTCAGAACTCTCTCTCTCTCTCTCTCTCTCTCTCTCTCTCTCTCTCTCTCTCTCTCTCTCTCTCTCTCTCTCTCTCTTCCTCTCTCTCTCTCTTCCTCTCTCTCTCTCTTCCCCCCCCTCTCTCTCTCTCTCTCTCTCTCTCTCCCTCTCTCTCTCTCTCTCTCTCTCTCTCTCTCTCTCTCTCTCTCTCTCTCTCTCTCTCTCTCTCTCTTCCGCTCTCTCTCTCTCTCTCTCTCTCTCTCTCTCTCTCTCTCTCTCTCTCTCTCTCTCTCTCTCTCTCTCTCTCTTCCTCTCTCTCTCTCTCTCTCTCTCTCTCTCTCTCTCTCTCTCTCTCTCTCTCTCTCTCTCTCTCTCTCTCTCCATCATGAAAATATTCACAAAGCAGCATCAGTACCCGACTGGCCCCTTGACTGAACTCCTCACACGCTGCACACTTGAAGCAGAATTTCCTTTTCATGTGTCAGGCTACAGCGTCCTCCCTGCCTGTTGGTAAGTTCCACTGTTGTTCTTTATTGCACAGTTACTGATGTGCACTTTATGTAAAACTACGTCTAGGTCTTGTATTACTGTATCGTCCATGTCTCGTATTACTGTATCGTCCATGTCTCGTATTGCTGTATCGTCCATGTCTCGTATTACTGTATCGTCCATGTCTCGTATTGCTGTATCGTCCATGTCTCGTATTGCTGTATCGTCCATGTCTCGTATTACTGTATCGTCTAGGTCTTGTATTACTGTATCGTCCATGTCTCGTATTGCTGTATCGTCCATGTCTCGTATTACTGTATCGTCTAGGTCTTGTATTACTGTATCGTCCAGGTCTTGTACTGTAACGTCTAGTTCTCGTACTGCTGTATCGTCCATGTCTCGTATTGCTGTATCGTCCATGTCTCGTATTACTGTATCGTCTAGGTCTTGTATTACTGTATCGTCTAGGTCTTGTATTACTGTATCGTCCAGGTCTTGTACTGTAACGTCTAGTTCTCGTACTGCTGTATCGTCCATGTCTCGTATTACTGTATCGTCCATGTCTCGTATTACTGTATCGTCTAGGTCTTGTATTACTGTATCGTCCATGTCTCGTATTACTGTATCGTCTAGGTCTTGTATTACTGTATCGTCTAGGTCTTGTATTACTGTATCGTCCATGTCTCGTATTACTGTATCGTCCATGTCTCGTATTGCTGTATCGTCCATGTCTCGTATTACTGTATCGTCCATGTCTCGTATTACTGTATCGTCCATGTCTCGTATTGCTGTATCGTCCATGTCTCGTATTACTGTATCGTCCATGTCTCGTATTACTGTATCGTCCATGTCTCGTATTACTGTATCGTCCATGTCTCGTATTGCTGTATCGTCCATGTCTCGTATTACTGTATCGTCCATGTCTCGTATTACTGTATCGTCCATGTCTCGTATTGCTGTATCGTCCATGTCTCGTATTACTGTATCGTCCATGTCTCGTATTGCTGTATCGTCCATGTCTCGTATTACTGTATCGTCCATGTCTCGTATTGCTGTATCGTCCATGTCTCGTATTACTGTATCGTCCATGTCTCGTATTACTGTATCGTCCATGTCTCGTATTACTGTATCGTCCATGTCTCGTATTACTGTATCGTCCATGTCTCGTATTACTGTATCGTCCATGTCTCGTATTGCTGTATCGTCCATGTCTCGTATTACTGTATCGTCCATGTCTCGTATTGCTGTATCGTCCATGTCTCGTATTGCTGTATCGTCCATGTCTCGTATTGCTGTATCGTCCATGTCTCGTATTGCTGTATCGTCCATGTCTCGTATTGCTGTATCGTCCATGTCTCGTATTACTGTATCGTCCATGTCTCGTATTACTGTATCGTCCATGTCTCGTATTGCTGTATCGTCCATGTCTCGTATTACTGTATCGTCCATGTCTCGTATTACTGTATCGTCCATGTCTCGTATTGCTGTATCGTCCATGTCTCGTATTACTGTATCGTCTAGGTCTTGTATTACTGTATCGTCCATGTCTCGTATTGCTGTATCGTCCATGTCTCGTATTACTGTATCGTCCATGTCTCGTATTACTGTATCGTCCATGTCTCGTATTACTGTATCGTCTAGGTCTTGTATTACTGTATCGTCCATGTCTCGTATTACTGTATCGTCTAGGTCTTGTATTACTGTATCGTCCATGTCTCGTATTACTGTATCGTCCATGTCTCGTATTACTGTATCGTCCATGTCTCGTATTACTGTATCGTCTAGGTCTTGTATTACTGTATCGTCTAGGTCTTGTATTACTGTATCGTCCATGTCTCGTATTACTGTATCGTCCATGTCTCGTATTACTGTATCGTCTAGGTCTTGTATTACTGTATCGTCTAGGTCTTGTATTACTGTATCGTCCAGGTCTTGTACTGTAACGTCTAGTTCTCGTACTGCTGTATCGTCCATGTCTCGTAGTACTGCAGCGTCCAGGTCTTGTACTGTAACGTCTAGTTCTCGTACTGCTGTATCGTCCATGTCTCGTATTACTGTATCGTCCATGTCTCGTATTACTGTATCGTCCATGTCTCGTATTACTGTATCGTCCATGTCTCGTATTGCTGTATCGTCCATGTCTCGTATTGCTGTATCGTCCATGTCTCGTATTACTGTATCGTCCATGTCTCGTATTGCTGTATCGTCCATGTCTCGTATTACTGTATCGTCTAGGTCTTGTATTACTGTATCGTCCATATCTCGTATTACTGTATCGTCCATGTCTCGTATTGCTGTATCGTCCATGTCTCGTATTACTGTATCGTCTAGGTTTTGTATTACTGTATCGTCTAGGTCTTGTATTACTGTATCGTCCATGTCTCGTATTACTGTATCGTCTAGGTCTTGTATTACTGTATCGTCTAGGTCTTGTATTACTGTATCGTCTAGGTCTTGTATTACTGTATCGTCTAGGTCTTGTATTACTGTATCGTCCATGTCTCGTATTGCTGTATCGTCCATGTCTCGTATTACTGTATCGTCCATGTCTCGTATTGCTGTATCGTCCATGTCTCGTATTACTGTATCGTCTAGGTCTTGTATTACTGTATCGTCCATGTCTCGTATTACTGTATCGTCCAGGTCTTGTACTGTAACGTCTAGTTCTCGTACTGCTGTATCGTCCATGTCTCGTATTACTGTATCGTCCAGGTCTTGTACTGTAACGTCTAGTTCTCGTACTGCTGTATCGTCCATGTCTCGTATTACTGTATCGTCTAGGTCTTGTATTACTGTATCGTCCATGTCTCGTATTACTGTATCGTCCAGGTCTTGTACTGTAACGTCTAGTTCTCGTACTGCTGTATCGTCCATGTCTCGTATTGCTGTATCGTCCATGTCTCGTATTACTGTATCGTCCATGTCTCGTATTACTGTATCGTCCATGTCTCGTATTACTGTATCGTCCATGTCTCGTATTACTGTATCGTCCATGTCTCGTATTACTGTATCGTCTAGGTCTTGTATTACTGTATCGTCCATGTCTCGTATTGCTGTATCGTCCATGTCTCGTATTACTGTATCGTCCATGTCTCGTATTGCTGTATCGTCCATGTCTCGTATTGCTGTATCGTCCATGTCTCGTATTGCTGTATCGTCCATGTCTCGTATTACTGTATCGTCCATGTCTCGTATTGCTGTATCGTCCATGTCTCGTATTACTGTATCGTCCATGTCTCGTATTACTGTATCGTCCATGTCTCGTATTACTGTATCGTCCATGTCTCGTATTACTGTATCGTCCATGTCTCGTATTACTGTATCGTCCATGTCTCGTATTACTGTATCGTCTAGGTCTTGTATTACTGTATCGTCCATGTCTCGTAGTACTGCAGCGTCCAGGTCTTGTACTGTAACGTCTAGTTCTCGTACTGCTGTATCGTCCATGTGTAGTACTGTCCTCCATGTCTCGTATTACTGTATCGTCCATGTCTCGTATTGCTGTATCGTCCATGTCTCGTATTACTGTATCGTCTATGTCTCGTATTACTGTATCGTCCATGTCTCGTATTACTGTATCGTCCATGTCTCGTATTACTGTATCGTCCATGTCTCGTATTACTGTATCGTCCATGTCTCGTATTACTGTATCGTCCATGTCTCGTATTACTGTATCGTCCATGTCTCGTATTGCTGTATCGTCCATGTCTCGTATTACTGTATCGTCTAGGTCTTGTATTACTGTATCGTCTAGGTCTTGTATTACTGTTATCGTCCATGTCTCGTATTACTGTAACGTTCATGTCTCGTATTACTGTATCGTCTAGGTCTTGTATTACTGTATCGTCTAGGTCTTGTATTACTGTATTGTTCATGTCTCGTATTACTGTATCGTCTAGGTCTTGTATTACTGTTATCGTCCATGTCTCGTATTACTGTATCGTCTAGGTCTTGTATTACTGTATCGTCTAGGTCTTCTATTATTGTATCGTTCAGGCCTTGTAATGCATCGTCAAGGCTTTGTATTACTGTATCATGCAGGTCCTTTATTACAGTATGGCCCGGGGCTCGTATTACTGTATCGTCCAGGTCTTGTATTGTATCGTCCAGGTCTTGTAGGTTATCGTCTGCATCATTCATTTCTTGTCCGGTATAGTCCAGGGTCTGTGCTGTATCGTCCAGACCCTTATACTGCATCGCTGTCTCCGTGTTCATTCTGAGATTATCCGGCAATATATTTTACCGTTTCACTCATGCTCACTGTTTCCCGCGTTAGCAAGACAGCGCCAGGAACAGACAAAGAAATGCCTCATTCACTCACATCCACTCCCTGCTGTCACGTGTAATGCACCGAAACCACAGGTCATGTATACATATTTTCCATCTCTTCGAATTCTAACTTCGTCAACTAATCCCACCGTTGCCCAGGGTTAGACCATCACCTTCCTACACTGGCATATTGCTCACGCAAGACTCAGTAATCACTGGAAAAATCCACTGAAGCAGTGGTTCCTAAACTTCTCCAGTTGGTGAAGCCTCTTAGCCTTAGTGTAAGAAATTACCCTTCCCCCATGTCACTTGTGACGATTATCTTCTTATGCGATTTGTTTGTATTTTCTATGTTGATTATCTCGCCAAAACAACGCAGCTTTCGTCAAACCTTACGTGCCAGAGGAGTGTTTTGTGTAAACAAAGCAGTCCAGTGGTAATATAAATTTTGCTCCCCAAAATTTATCTTACTCACCCCCATGTGAGGCTTCACGTTCCCCCTGGCGAGGCTTCACTTACCCTCGGGTGAGGCTTCAAGTGCCCTTTCATGGGGTTTAACGTACCCCTGGCGAGGCTTAATCAACCACCGATGAGGCTTCACGTACTCCATAGGGAGGCTTTACGTACCCCTGGTGAGGTTTTATGTACCTACCGGCGAGGCTTCATGTACCCCTTGATGAGGCTTTCACGTATCCCCAAGTGAAGTTTCACGTACCCCTTGATGAGGCTTCATGTACCCCTTGATGAGGCTTCATGTATCCCTTGATGAGAGACTTCATGTACCCTCCTCTACCCAAATTGAATCCAACCGCTAGAAGAAAATCGTCACATTTATAAACAAAACGACTAACTTTCCTTTGAAAATTCTTCCTGCAATCATTTTAGATTTACCTAGAATTTTAGACACAAGACTTCATGCAGAGCCAATGGTTAACCTTCACGACCTTCAGAACGCCCTCTCATGCCAAACGTCTTGTCTCTCACCTTTCTCTACCATCACATGTCCACAAAGTTGTCAAGTTTACACCCAGCCAGCCAAAGTTACTAATAAAACCATGATATCTACTTTGAGATCCAAAAAATTAGAACGTGAAACCTACCTTGATAACCATCATTTGCTAAGAATGAAAACATAATGATGAGAGATAAGTCTACCAGTTGTGATTACGACCTCTCCCCATCGCCCGTCATATTTACCGCCAGACCACCAAATGATAGAGTCACACCCTGAAGCCAGTAGACTGACCACAATATAACATATTTCATCTCTGAACCAATTGAAATTTGCCTACGGAACGACGATTTCTTCTAAAACATGTTCTAACCTCAGTAGATAATGGGTGACGCTTTACCAGGTTACTGGCTCGTAACTGATTCATTCCAACTCTTCTTATACTTCAGGGAACTCTTGGATCATTTCCGGAATACATCTAACCTTAAATGTCTTGAACGTCTTTTATAGGTAATCTTGTTGGTCGTCTTCTCCTGTGTCTTCGCCCAGTCAAGCCCTCGTACAGTGAGATGACGGGGAATCATTTTAATAACAAAATCACTTGATAGAGAAGCTTTAGAATTCTATTTCACTCGTACGTTTATTTCTGACTGAATATGAGGAATGTATTAGAAAGAACTGACAATATCAATTAAACATTAATGATCTAAAGACGTAAGTATATGATTCACAATCTGTCCAGGTCATTCTCGAACACGAGATGTAGCACAGTCCACACTCACTGCACTTGCATCCCACACACACACACCCACACACACACACACACACACACACACACACACACACACAGCGTAGTTGATACAGAAGCATTTAAGCATTCCCATTATTCGTATACCACGGGAAGGTTCAACTTCTTCCTTGTGGAGTGCAAACGTGTGTCTCTATTTCTAAAATGGCTCAATTCTGCTCATCCCTTGAACACATCGTGTGCGACCTTTGACGATGAGGGCAAGACCATTGAAAACGACATGAACGACCTCTGAATATGATGGCCTAACCTTTGACCTAAAGGTAACCCTTATGAGGAAGGTTAAGGACCAGGTCATCATTCCTGAAATCAACACCATCCTTGTCGAGGGTCCCACAGTTGAGAGGGTCGTCTCGTTGTGCTCCAGGGTCGTACCGCTGGCTGAAGAGTCGTGCTGTAGTATTCCAGTGGGTTAATCATGCCTCATCAGGATGTGACCATCTCACATAAAAGTAAAATCTTCAGAAACTAGAACTGCATCAGTACGAAAAAGGAGAGAAGGAAGTGAAGTGAATAATTTTGTCGCGAACTAAAGATGAGAAATTTTCGGACTACGTCTTGCAAGATCGTGTTTGTGTGGACATGGTGCCCGCGTCGGACAGCTGGCAGTAACAACACCCACCGTATGTATGGCTTGAGGTCACGCCATGCGAGAGGACATATCCACCTCCCAGAGGCACCCTCGAGGTAGGAACATCGTCACCTGCACGAATGGGCTAGGGTCTCTCCTCCTCCTCTTGTGACCACTGTCAGCTGTAAGTCTGGGCGTCACACACAATTTGCTGCAGACACATATAATCTCTTGTACGTCCGTCACACACACACACACACACCTGCATCTGACGTTTACCATCATCAAGATGTGGTAGCACCGTGACATTAACCATGTAAACAGAGTTTTATCCAAAACGATATAAAGAAATGCTAAAGATTAAGTATAGTGTCAAAAAATAATATCTAAGGAGTTTCACTTAAAACCAAATTTCTTGAATACGACCAATCCCAACCATAACCTCATCTACCAGCGAATGAAAAGCACAATACACACAAAAGTGTACTTTGCGACGTAACGTAATAAACTCCAGGAAACATTAGCCATTCATACGTAAAATGATAAGAGAAATAATGACTTCCATCAACACCGGAGCTCTTCATGATCAACGAGCAACAACGACAGGTTAAGAGACTTTAAAGGACTCGTAACAATACTCGTCTCTCTGCCACCACCACAGCCACCACTACCACCAACACCACTGCCACCACCACTGCCATCACCACCACCTCCACCACCATCACTACACCAACGCTACCACCAACACCACCACCACCACCACTGCCACCAACACCACCACCACTACCACCAACACCACTGCCACCACCACTGCCATCATCACCACCACCACCACCACCACCACTACCACCAACACCACTGCCACCACCACCACCACCACTACCACCAACACCACTGCCGCCACCACCACCACTACCACCACCACCACCAACACCACTGCCACCACCACCACCACTGCCACCACCACTGCCATCATCACCACCACCACCACCACCACCTTGCCACTCTCTTGCCTTCATTCTCTCCTCTCGATTCCCTCTAATGCACTTGTGTTCCATATGGACGTTAACTGTTACGACCAGCCTGGAGCCGATTATAGGGTTCAAGCGTCTCCTTAGCAACCGAACTGAAATAGCTTTACGTGTCCCCTTACAAGACAAAATCTTCTTGAATGTGGAGAAGCATTTCCTGAGTAATAATCTATTTGCAATTACAGACGCTACACTCCTGGGGGTCTATACCCTAAGCTTTCTGAATCATATAACTTTTTACACTTCTGTATGCTTTCAGGATTCATTATTGTATCTGTTAGTTTATTCCGTTCACTAACTATTCTTACATAATGAGAACACTTTTGACATCTTTCCCAATAAGTTTCTTGCTTAATTTCGCGCTATGGCCTCTGGGTGCTCTTTTTTGTATCTTTCATGGAAATTTTTCTTGTTGACATCATCAAATTGATTTATATTATTTATTGGTTTTATCGGTTTGTGATCAAGTCAACTATGACTCTTCTCGTTTCCATCACTGTAACTCAGCTCTCTTAATTCTGGTATCTCCGCTGTCTTCTTCTGGACCTTCTCTACTGAATCCTTGTGCTTCTCTAACTGTGATGACTAAATCTGGGGGCCATAAACTAATTTTGACCAAATGTACGATATGGATATTTTCTTGTTGATATACTTGAATATTTTTCTAATATTCATCAAGAGATAGTTTGTTTCCTTTACCACTCTCCCAAGATGAGGATCTTGCGAAAGTTCAGTGTAAAGTACAATGTCGACTTCCAAGTCCTTCTCACATATAAACTCATGCTACTCATTTCCTGCTGGGTATACTAACCGGATCGAGACCTTCTTTCACTGGGTACTATCCCCATGAACTATGCTTTTATTCAGGTTGTACTTCATCAACTGTGCGTCAGACCAGCTTTGGAGTTTGTCCAAGTCCCTTTATAAACTGATACAGTTCTCATCACTCTTTATTTCCCTTATAGTCTTGGCATCATCTGAAAAGACGTATAAGTAGGAGTCAAGTGCTTCTGACGGGTCGTTTATAGAGATCAAGATAAGCGATGGTCCCAGGACCCAGCCCTGTGGGACACCACCGTTCTCCTGAGTTTATTTTCCATCCGTTTGATAGAGTTCCCTCCGCTTCTCAAAAGAATATTTATATCTTTTTTCTAATCAGCTTCCAATGTGTTTAAGCGTCATAAGTTTCATTTTTTCTGCAGTCCAAGTACACATATTCCGCACATCCCTCTCTTTTCGTAGAAACTGAAGAGGTGATATGCATGACTTCCTATACCTGAATCTGTGTTGTCTCCCGCTTAATCAGTTTCTCCTTTGCAAGTAGTTATCCATTTGCTCTCTGATTATCTTTTCCAGTGGGTTACACACTAGATTCGTCAGAGAATAATCTCTAGCTAAAAGCAACTTCAAAATCTCCTTCTTAAAGTTAGGTACGACATTTCTTTGACATTCTACTTCCTCCAACATCTTGAAAAACGTTGCAAGCGGCCTGTCAAACGTATGGGCACATTTCTTCTCCTCACATATGAAGAAACATCATCAGGACCGTGAGCCTTACGTATATGGTTTATGGCACTGTGGAAGTGCTTGCGTCTTTTCTAGATATTTCAAAGTTTTTCAAAGCTTCCTCCCTATTCCACCTTACTGGTTTAGGGGCTATGGTGTCTTTCGCTGTGAAAACATTCCCGAACTTGTCAGTCAGCTTCTTACACCCTCCTCAACTCTCCTCTTTAAATCCCACAGCCTGATTAGCTGATCCACAACCAACTATTTACTCCATTTGGCTTTATGGAAAAGTCCACAATATCTTGCTCGAAGATTTGCTGCCCCCATATTTCCTTTTTATCCTACTAAATTAATACCTTTCTTTCTTATGCTTTTCAAATGCTAGCCGACCATAACTCATCCATAGTACACTTGCGGACTCTTTCGCTTTTTGAAATCTTTGATTTTGATCCAGATCTTTCCTTCCTTTTTTCTCCTTCCCTCTGTATTTGTGGTTGAAGGTAACCATGTTCTTATGATAAGGCAAATTACACAAAACCTTCCAAAACAACGATGTATATTGAGGCTACTAAATTCCACTTAATTTATTCCCCATTCTTCATTATAGCTTCCAGAATTACATCTACCTTGTGGATCTGATTTCCTCCCTGTTGCTTATATGTCCTCATTTCCCGAGTATTCAGACTTAAACATTACTTGACCACTTGTTCCCAATGTTATATCATGTATGATGTTCTCAATTTTCACATTATCATAAATAAGATTTAACAATGACGGCATTGTGACCCCTCTCATTCCAGGTGTGTTCAGGGACATGCTGGTATAGGATATTTTCAAAGACACACTGATAACTTGTATCTGCAAACTCTCTCTCTCTCTCTCTCTCTCTCTCTCTCTCTCTCTCTCTCTCTCTCTCTCTCTCTCTCTCTCTCTAAGAACAATATAATCAACAAAAGAACTAAGTTGCACTCTCCAATAATCGCAATGGTTACAAGGTTCAGGAATAAACTGTGCAAGCTGAAGAAATCAGGCCATGACCCAGTTCAACACAGCAAAGAGAAAGGCAAGAACACTCATCTAGCAAACTTAAAGAGAGTATGAAATGAATATAGCAAGAGATAGCACTAGGAATCCTAAAGGACTTTATAGATATATCAATATATCAATATACCTTCTTTAGTAAACGAAGATAGAGAACCCAATGCAGATGATAAAAGCATAACAACAACCATGAACAATTTCTTTAGATCTAGTTTTAAACACGAAAGAAGCGACACGAATTTTGAGACAGCGGCACACACACACAGACACACGGTACCAGACTTTACTACTACAAGTGCAGGTCCTGATCTTATGTATCCTCGAGCAATCAAGAAAGTCAAACATGAAACTGCCAGACCGGTAACCTACATTTTCAATAAATCTCTCCAGGATGGAAGAGTGCCACAGGACTGGAGGCTGGCAGACGTTCCACCTCTACTTTTCGAAGGGAAATTGTGAAATGCCTAGCAAGTACTACCCTGTTAGCCTCACATCAATCGTATATAAACTTCTGAAGGCGATTATTGGAGGAAATCGTACCTTACCTTGAGAAACACAGTTTGATCAATAATAATACACAGCGTGGATTTCGAAGGCTCATATCATGCCTTACAAACCTCCTTGCATTCAATACCCACGACAAGACTAAAGCAATAGGTATTATATTTCTGGACCTCCAAGAGGCAATCGTCAAAGTCTCATACGATAAACTGATGCATGATTTCAGAACATTGGGGAATTACTGGATAGAAGCCTGGTTACATGATAGGAAGGAACGAGTCGTAATCAATGATGAATCATCAACGTGGTCACCCGTTACTAATGGGATCCACAAGGTCCGTCCTGGGGCCTATACCATTTATCACCTACATTAATGATATTGAATCAGGGCTGAATACCTCCGTGTCCAAATTTGCAGATGGCACATAGATCGGCAATACCGTACTAACTGAAGAGACAGGCTAAGATTACAAGATATAGATGACTGTCTATGAAATGGCAAATGCCATTTAACATTATCAAACGTCAGTTGGTGCAATGAGGAAACTTTAACAAGATGTTCGATTATGCACTCATGTGTAAGAGGTTGTTGTTGTTGTCTCCAACAACTTCAAATTCTCCCAGCATTTTGACGACACTGTCAAGAAAGCACTTAGGATGTTAGGATTTATCAACAGAAACTTTGCGTACAAAAGCATGGATGTGGTATCAACACTGTACTTCAGTCTTGAGAGACCCCACCTCGAATATGCAGCATAGTGTTTGGGCCCCTACCGAAGAAGTAAGGATGTACTTAATTGGAAGCGGTGAAGCACAGAGCACCGAAATTGATTCCTTCCTTACGTAATAAACCACGTGAGAACAAACTTCTAGAACCGAATTGATTATCTCTTAATAAGAGGAGGCTCCGATGCAAGTGAACCGAATGTTTTGAAATTCTAAAAAGACTCAACAACGTCGATATTGAAAATTTCTTTGCGGCCGCGTAAATACTGCTAACGAGAGAAAACGGACTAAACTTAGGGCCCACCAAGTTGATTTGGATTGCACAACCTGCGACATTTTTGACGTGTGAATAAGGGCCAAGAATATGTTCTAAACACGTTAGAAATTATGCTTGTCAGCCTCCTGTATTGAATTCTTCTTTCATTTAATTACCATACTGTAGTGGTATATCATGCTACCTTATCCACGGATTTCGCCTTGGGTCTGCTGCGGCTCGTGCCAACATTGTGTAATCCGTGCCGTGTACTTTAATGGAACAAGAAGGAATTATTGTATCATCCTTCCACATCGAAAGTAATGTAGACATGGTATATATTGGAAAGGATCACAATTTTGCGCGTGATCAAGTATATTCCTATGAGTCCACGGGGAAAATGAAACACGATAAGTTCCCAAGTGCACTTTCGTGTAATAATCACATCATCAGGGGAGACACAAGAGAAAAATATAACAGTCAGTTGATATACAACGAAGAGACGCAGCCAGGACGCCATTTGGTAGACATGAGATTGTCCAAGACAGACAATGAGCGTATCATAAACTTATTGTTATTATTCTTAAGTCCCCGTGGACTCTTAAGAATATACTTGATCACGCACAAAATTGTGATCCTTTCCACATATATATATATATATATATATATATATATATATATATATATATATACGCTGACCGCTACGCCACGGAGGTCCAAAGAACGAGTCTCCACATCACATCTTTGTTGATAATATAATCCAAAATGGCCACAAGAAATGGCAATATGCTGTGCTTGGCACCTGTCCTCGTATATGTCGGGCTGAACCCCTGATCCTCTCACAGTCATCGCTCTTACTACACCTCACTTTCCCACACCGGCGCTGGAGGTTCACCTCTGGTGTCTCGTCCCTCGCCTTACGTGTACAGTAGGCCTGGGGAAGCTGTACAAGTCCCTCTGAAACATTCTCTAAAAGATTAGTGGCCAAGGCTTGGGTGCTGCTGTGTATGCCGCAGTTCCTGGTGTGTGTGTGTGTGTGTGTGTTCCGGAGAGAGAGAGGGTTTTACACACTTGCTGCCCCGTCACTTAACCTTGTCTATATGTGCCATGTTACACACACACACACACACCAGCCTAAGCCACGTGTGTATGTATGCGGGCGTAAATCAGTATTGACACCACAGTAGCAAATCGAAGCACAGTTTCCAGACTAATTTCTTTCTCTTTTTCTCCTGGATACTGAACCAATGGGGAAATATATAGGCTGGAAATATGGGTCTGTTGTTGGCACGTGAATGCCTCATGTATGAGAGAGAGAGAGAGAGAGAGAGAGAGAGAGAGAGAGAGAGAGAGAGAGAGAGAGAGAGAGAGAGAGAGAGAGAGAGAGAGAGAGAGAGAGAATATTCCGATTGGTTTGGCACAATTCCAGTATGGTTAACAAGGTCACTGGTCTCAAACTTAATCCTTTCAGCACAACGGCAGATACACGATGATACGACCCTTGAGCATAACGGCAGACACTTGGAAATGATAGATGGGTCAGGGCAGAGGTCAGGTCCATCTTTAACCAAAGGTTATACAATCGTCCTTAGAAGTCGTACTGTCGTCGTAAAGGGGTCGTACCATCGTGCTCGAGGCTTGCGTCGCTGTGCTCGATGGGATAATCCTTGGTCGTACGTATGGGCAGAGGAACCTAAGGATGGTTCACCTCCAACCTTCAAACCTAAACACAGTATAACTCACGTTTGATTTTCTAATGCCACCCTTTAATCCACATTTGAATTAGAGGCACCAATAATCCACGTCTGATTAAGAGGCACATATGATCGACGTCTGAAACAGACACAATTGATCTAAACGTCTAATTAAAAGGCATAATCTACGTCTAATTAAGAGGCACATTCAATCCAAGTCCAATCAAAAAGCACCAATAATCCATGTCTGATTACGAGACACAAGTAATCCACGTATGATTACGAGACACAAGTAATCCACGTATGATTACGAGACACAAGTAATCCACGTATGATTACGAGACACAAGTAATCCACGTATGATTACGAGACACAAGTAATCCACGTATGATTACGAGACACAAGTAATCCACGTATGATTACGAGACACAAGTAATCCACGTCTGATGACGAGACCCAAGTAATCCACGTATGATTACGAGAGACACATTTAATCCACATATGAGTAAGAGGCACGTCTAACGGGCACCAATAACCGTCGTCTGACCAAGAGGAACAAACAATCCACATCTGATTAAGAAGCACAAATAATCCACGTTTGATTAGAAGAAAAAAACACAGATAATCTATCAAAGTTAATCACTGCTGATCAAAGTTAGGGAAGGTATACCCTATATGTCTGTACGACCGACCATTGGCAATGCTATGAGCGTCCTCTCCCCACCACCCAAGGAATGCTGAGGGACAATAAGATTCTGATATTACATTCTCGGAGCCGAGCTGACAACATTATCTAAACTTGAACTTCCAGATGCTTGTGTGTCAGTTATAATTCCTCAAATATGGGAACTCCTGCGACCGAATTCACACAGCTATTATCAGCCATACTAACTACTTTACCCTCTAAGAACTATTGACTTACGGCGCATTTCTCCTAACTACATCCTGGACGCCGAACTGTATGGAACTGGTAATCTTTTTGCTTCCACAAGTCTGTTCTGCAGACTCGAAAGTGTTTATATAAACTACACTTGAAATGTGATTGCACAATGGCAAAAACTCACGTTCGAAAAAGTTAAACGGTAAGATGTTGTTCGTTTAAACCTGTTATATCTGTAATCTTAAAACATAATTAGAATATTAAAACAATTACGACTTTCTCATGAAATGGACAAGTCGTATTCATTTTCCAACCTAAAAAAAAAATAATAAGAATCAATATGAATCCTTAAGTTTATGAGGTAAGATTAGATTTTAAATCGCTGTCTTCCTTTTGACACTTCATTAGTCTGATAACAGAGCAGGAGGTCCCACTCAGCCTGGCCGAACGCAAGAAAGGAAAAAAAACAAAAACACTCGACTATAATTAACTGAAAATTGGTGGGCATAATCAATCATTGTCTGCCGAGTCATTAACCCTTGGCTATGAGTAATTGGCACCTAGTTAAGATAAGCTTACAACTAGCTCAGTTTTTATCCATCATTAGCAAGGGTAAAGAGAGGTCTGGTAGGGGCGAGTCTGTTTTTGTCTGTGACTCCATAACGGAGAAGGGCTCCTTCATCATTCCCACGCCGGGAATTTCCTTATTTCACTTGATGGGGACGGGTCGAAAACTGACAAAGAATATTTGACGTGGTCAAGTAGAGATCCGCTGGGCAAAGGCATGAGGCATCCAACTTGGCTCGGTGTTCAGGCCGATGAGATTGACACACAAGTCGGCGACTGGCGTGTGTTGCCATCACTCCTCACCAAAGGCTGGGTCAGAACATGACCAAGTGTTGCGATTGTGACGATCGGTCCGCTGGTGAGTTTCTTCCATTCTGGCAAAATGTCTCCGACGCTGCGTCACACACTTCGTTAAGTCCAAATATCAGGGCACAAGGTCAAGGCCACGCTCTTCAGTGAGCAAGTTCTTCGTCGACATCTCTTACGTTCTGGCATTTCATTGTTAGGAATTCCGTCCAACAGTTCAGCTCTCCTTGATAATGGTACACAGTACGCCTGCTTCTGTTTAGGTCAAACCTTTTACAGGCTCTCGGATATCTGTAGTCATCGATAGTTCTTTTTCGATTTCCTCTGCATGTAAGAATGAAGGAAATCGAGAATTAATTGCCAAGCATCTTTCCAATACATTGAGGACAGTTTGGTAGGTCTGGTGAGGCCCGGCCGGCACTGCAAGCCACCGCTCGGCTGGAGTATTTACATGAAACTGTTAGGACATTTCGAGGTGAGGTTTGACGAACCGTCAGAAAATGGAGCTTAGAAGTTCCCAGGATTGGTGTTTATCAACTTCAGACTGGGAATCCCTGGTCTAGGCGTGTTCCAGCGCCAAAGAGGATGCTATCTAAATGTCAACCTATCCAGGTCTTATATCAAAATTATCTAAGTATCCGTCGTCTGGTATCATCGTTACGTCGCCACGAATCATCGTGTCTAGACGTCCGTCTTTGATATCATGTTTACAGTATCCAGGTGTCAGATATCAACTGTCATCGTTACCTGTATCAAGACTACCGTTGTCTGGTATCATCGTTACTGTATCAAGACTTCCGTTGTCTGGCATCATCGTTACTGTATCAAGACTTCCGTTGTCTGGCATCATCGTTACTGTATCAAGACTTCCGTTGTCTGGCATCATCGTTACATGTATCAAGACTTCCGTTGTCTGGCATCATCGTTACTGTATCAAGACTTCCGTTGTCTGGCATCATCGTTACTGTATCAAGACTTCCGTTGTCTGGCATCATCGTTACTGTATCAAGACTTCCGTTGTCTGGCATCATCGTTACTGTATCAAGACTTCCGTTGTCTGGCATCATCGTTACTGTATCAAGACTTCCGTTGTCTGGCATCATCGTTACTGTATCAGGGCGGCTGTTGTCTACTACTGTTGCGAGGGCAAGCGAGCAGACCCTTTGGTTAACGGCTGTACTCCCATAACCTCCTCCTGAAAACAGTTTGCTGCCTCTCGTTTTCAAACTTTGGTCTGTAAAAGACAAGGAAATATGATCCCTGTACCTCCTTGACCCCCCAAGGGCTTGACGCATATTAAAGGGATCTCGCATGTTGCATGACCTGCAGTAAGTCATCCCCGTTCCTGGAACGTCCTTCCTGTTTGCGTTCATTAACAGTTAACTGAGATTAAACAGTGGTAGGATTATCTTAACTGATGATAATACAGCGTGCATTCTTGATCAAGCAAGATTACCTATGGCATTAAGATACATCTGCACTGAGTATAATCCGTGAGGAGATTAAAATCTAATGTTACGTTTCGCAACCAGTCTGCGGCGTTAAGCTTACGACCAGACGCATTCAACTGATCATAAACATGACCTGAGGAGATTCTCTTCACAGGCTAAGCCAGCCGGTGACACGCACACGCGCGTGCCTGGCGGAATGTTCACTTCCCCATTACCTACGCGCGTCATGATCCAGCGGGACGAACGGTGTAATATATCAATGGTCAGAGCTGCGGATGAGAGTGGAGGGGTGAGTGAGTGAGGCTTGTGGCATCAGCCACACGCCTAACTGTTTACTGTGTGTTTAACCCTCCTAGTGTGGGGAAGGGTGGGGGGGTTTGAACGATGCTGTGGGAGGTGGGGGTGTCGGCCGCCTTCACTTGGGTCCATCGGCGAAAACATCACTCCCCCCTCCACCCACCCCCCAGCGTGTACATGTGCGTACCTAGCACGCACGCGGGCGTCTGGCCCGGTAATTAAACATATCCATAAATAAGGAGGTTGGGAGACTCTCACACAGACCTTGCGGCTGAGAAAAGTTAATGGCGTAGTAAATTTATGCATTGATTACCGTAGCGTTAAGCTACCATGATCAACGTGTGTGTGCATATGTAAGTATATATATATATATATATATATATATATATATATATATATATATATATATATATATATATATATATATATATATTTTTTTTTTTTTTTTTATTATACTTTGTCGCTGTCTCCCGCGTTTGCGAGGTAGCGCAAGGAAACAGACGAAAGAAATGGCCCAACCCCCCCCCCCCCATACACATGTATATACATACGTCCACACACGCAAATATACATACCTACACAGCTTTCCATGGTTTACCCCAGACGCTTCACATGCCCTTATTCAATCCACTGACAGCACGTCAACCCCGGTATACCACATCGCTCCAATTCACTCTATTCCTTGCCCGCCTTTCACCCTCCTGCATGTTCAGGCCCCGATCACACAAAATCTTTTTCACTCCATCTTTCCACCTCCAATTTGGTCTCCCTCTTCTCCTCGTTCCCTCCACCTCCGACACATATATCCTCTTGGTCAATCTTTCCTCACTCATTCTCTCCATGTGCCCAAACCACTTCAAAACACTCTCTTCTGCTCTCTCAACCACGCTCTTTTTATTTCCACACATCTCTCTTACCCTTACGTTACTCACTCGATCAAACCACCTCACACCACACATTGTCCTCAAACATCTCATTTCCAGCACATCCATCCTCCTGCGCACAACTCTATCCATAGCCCACGCCTCGCAACCATACAACATTGTTGGAACCACTATTCCTTCAAACATACCCATTTTTGCTTTCCGAGATAATGTTCTCGACTTCCACACATTCTTCAAGGCCCCCAGAATTTTCGCCCCCTCCCCCACCCTATGATCCACTTCCGCTTCCATGGTTCCATCCACTGCCAGATCCACTCCCAGATATCTAAAACACTTCACTTCCTCCAGTTTTTCTCCATTCAAACTCACCTCCCAATTGACTTGACCCTCAACCCTACTGTACCTAATAACCTTGCTCTTATTCACATTTACTCTTAACTTTCTTCTTTCACACACTTTACCAAACTCAGTCACCAGCTTCTGCAGTTTCTCACATGAATCAGCCACCAGCGCTGTATCATCAGCGAACAACAACTGACTCACTTCCCAAGCTCTCTCATCCCCAACAGACTTCATACTTGCCCCTCTTTCCAAAACTCTTGCATTTACCTCCCTAACAACCCCATCCATATATATATATATATATATATATATATATATATATATATATATATATATATATATATATATATATATATATATATATTGTTACGGAACACGTGTGCTTGTGCTCACATGTTCGCGTATATAACGTGTGTGTGTCCATATGGTATTGATATTTCTTATCAGGGCGAGGAGTGATGCTTGAGGCTGGCTCGGAGTTTCTGTCCACCCAGCATTTTACGAGAGTGTAACTACGCCGAGACACTGGGACCCTCCAACCAATGAGAACTTCCCCTATATTTCTATAGCCAATCGAAATGTAAGGTTTATAGTAACAAGGGCGAACGCTTGTCTTCTTGTACCCACAACACCCGCTGAGACTTGATTCCTTTCTCTGAAGCCCAGCGAGGTGGGTGGTGTCCCCTGCTGTAAGTCCTGCTGTGTTGTAAGCCTGTAAGTCCTGCTGTTTTGTAAGCCTGTAAGCCCTGCTGTGTTATAAGCCCATTACCCAAGTGTTGTGCTGTAAGCCCGTTATAATTATCAGTGTAATGTTATCGAAGAACTGCCTTAGAGGAAAGAGAACTCCTGGCTTGAAATCTTATCTGGAATGTTAAGTCATGTACAAATGTTATCTCATGTTCAGTGTTACCTCATGTTTAATGTTAACTCTTATGATCAGTGTTAACGTAATGTTTCATGCTTGATTTATGTGCCTATCTTTGTACACTTGAATTCTTTCATTATAAGTAGATTTAGTGTAATGCTGGTCTTTAATTCAATCCCATAACTTTATTATTGCGTTATCCTGAGTTGTGCAACTTGACAAATCTATGACGTCCTTGCAAGACAAGGAACAGTAGTATTTGTAACATATGTTACTTACGACCTTGCCTGAATAAGTGTTGAATTCGTAACATATAAATTGGCGACCCTGCCAGGATATTTCTTGCCTTAACGGAATCTCTTTCCTCGATTCATTAATCATGTCGTTGATCAGTGGTGACAATACCGTTCGATCATTAAACTTAGACTTAACGCTTCACCATCAGGACCAGTGTCGTCCCAGTTGGGTAACTTACATCTCGTACCAAAGTTCAGTAAACTTGACGTGGGCAGGCATTCAAAGGGCTACGACAGCAGAGGGAGGACCACTGATTATGTAATCCCACCTGAATCTGCTACCTTGCCGGTAACTCATGAAAGTAAGGGGAAATACTCCAACAGAGTTAAGAGTTGTTTTATTGTGGCAAGGCTGGGCACCAGGTGAGGGATTGCTGGGCTCGAGAGAAGGAATCCAGAGACTCTACCTTTTTTTTTAATATAATTGTAGGCCATTGGGTCTCTTCTTAATTTTAGGGCCAATTTAGTAAAGTAGGTGAGGCTGTTTCTGCTCTTAGGAGAGTGAGGGGTTGCGAGACTGCTGATTAATCTGTCCTTATTATAGGATCTGTTATGTGGGAACTACAATGCATTCCTGTCTAAGGGCTATGTTAGTAGATGTGGTGTACGACGAAAAGTGACTGTATTACGGGAGTCTGGTGCACTACAGTCCCTAATGTTGGATGGCTTGGTGCCGCGAGAAGAGTCTGGAGACCGAGTCTTGCTAGACAGACTGTCTGGTCCCAAGGAAGCTCCACTAGTCAATGTGAGGGCAGAAATAGATTTCTTCACGGGCCATGATCTTGTAGGGATTGTAGATAAGTTCCTGTCTTAGACGTGGACTTCGTGTTAGGCAGTGACCTAGCGGGTGGGAAGATGAACCCAATGCCGGTGTTGCCTACGGGCCCGGTAAAGTCCACGGAGGCGGTGCAGCTTGACGAAGAGGTACCAGATATTTTCTACAACCACGATGGTGCCAGGTCCATGACAACTGGCACGGCAGGCCGTGTGCCTGAGGACATAGCTGTTGAAACGCAGGGAGTGAAGACTCTTCCTGAGGGTGAGACCTGAGGAAGTGGTGTTCAGTGTCATGTAATGGGGAAGGCGAGGAGTGGCAGGCAGTTCACCAGGTGTTAGTGCCGCGTCCCTACAGCAGGGAGATTTTGAAGCTTGCGCACGACTCAAGCTTTGCCGGTCATTTAACTGGCCTGGTGTCCGCCGGGATGTCGCCCAGTGTTGGGAAGCCTACTCAGACTGTCTCGATTCAGAAGCGTAGAGACAGGCGAGTTCCTACTCCCCCATTTAAAAGGTCGGTTTGACCGAGTTAATTGACATTGTGAGCCCATTGCTAATAACCTCCTCTGACCAATGTTACACTCTTCTTGAGTGTGAGACCAGCGAGAGGGAGCTGTGATACCCTCTCTCCTGGTGTTGCCTCCGTTGTGACAGAGGAATTGAGGATTTGTCTCGAGCCCATTCAAGAGAGTCGTGGATGAAGGACGAGGTGGCGTGACAGACGGTCTCGATTTAGAAGTGTAGAGACAGGCGACGAGGTGTGGCTTCTACAGCAGCCAGGTCAACCCTTGGCTGTCCGTTTTCAGGGTCCCTATGAACCGACGGTATCAGTCTGCATCATCCAACGTCCAGCGGTAGCCGTGTGTGACGAAGTTGACGACGTAGCTGTGAAGGCCTCGGAGACCCGGGGAGACGGAGACGCTTTAGCACCTGCCTGGGAAGTGACGGGTAGAAAGGTTTGCCCTCCTGTCGACGTACCCAGAGTTTTGCCAGAGGTTTGTCAGTCCCCGCCTTCCACCGACCGTAAAGGTCCAAGTATTAGCCCGTAATGAGTTCCCCCCGATCTCGGAGAGAACCGAGACGTTTGTGGGTACAGTTGGGTATTACAGAGTGTATTAGTAACTTTTCTCGCAGTTACAACCCCCTCTCATAAATCTGTTGATAAATGTTAGATATGTTTGAAATGAGCAGTGTTAGAGAGCCTCTCTCATCAGTTGGGAACACTACTTTTTTTTTGACTGTTTTATTTTGCAGGCTCCAACCAGATTAACTGTGAATGCCGCCAGTGCTGTAAAGGCTGGTAAGGTCCCCATGCAGGAGGACAAGAAAGAAGGTTGAGCCTAAACAGATAGCCCCACCAAGAAGAGGGAACTTTTGTTTTGCTATTTGTATTGTAGCACTTTGTTTATGTGTTATTCAAGCAATCATAGAAGTAACCTTTGTTTTCCTATTTGTATTATAACACTGTATATTTGTGTTCTTCAGCCAATCAGAGTGTACTGACTACCAAACCTTTCAAAATGTTCACAAGTTATGGGAACGGAGTCAATATTAAATAGATGGGCCTTGTTATGTACAATTTTTACGTTACATTATTTTCAGCACATCTTATGTGTTAACAGATTGTGTTAGCTGATTGTTTATCCCGCTCTTAAGAAAATTCCTCTTCCAGGAATTTTCTCCTTTAAGGAGGGGGGTGTTACGGAACACGTGTGCTTGTGCTCACATGTTCGCGTATATAACGTGTGTGTGTCCATATGGTATTGATATTTCTTATCAGGGCGAGGAGTGATGCTTGAGGCTGGCTCGGAGTTTCTGTCCACCCAGCATTTTACGAGAGTGTAACTACGCCGAGACACTGGGACCCTCCAACCAATGAGAACTTCCCCTATATTTCTATAGCCAATCGAAATGTAAGGTTTATAGTAACAAGGGCGAACGCTTGTCTTCTTGTACCCACAACACCCGCTGAGACTTGATTCCTTTCTCTGAAGCCCAGCGAGGTGGGTGGTGTCCCCTGCTGTAAGTCCTGCTGTGTTGTAAGCCTGTAAGTCCTGCTGTTTTGTAAGCCTGTAAGCCCTGCTGTGTTATAAGCCCATTACCCAAGTGTTGTGCTGTAAGCCCGTTATAATTATCAGTGTAATGTTATCGAAGAACTGCCTTAGAGGAAAGAGAACTCCTGGCTTGAAATCTTATCTGGAATGTTAAGTCATGTACAAATGTTATCTCATGTTCAGTGTTACCTCATGTTTAATGTTAACTCTTATGATCAGTGTTAACGTAATGTTTCATGCTTGATTTATGTGCCTATCTTTGTACACTTGAATTCTTTCATTATAAGTAGATTTAGTGTAATGCTGGTCTTTAATTCAATCCCATAACTTTATTATTGCGTTATCCTGAGTTGTGCAACTTGACAAATCTATGACGTCCTTGCAAGACAAGGAACAGTAGTATTTGTAACATATGTTACTTACGACCTTGCCTGAATAAGTGTTGAATTCGTAACAATATATATATATATATATATAATGTATGTATGTGTGAGTGTGTGTGTGTTCACTCCAATGCGATCCTTGGTGTATATACATTTGTCTATTCATGGAAATATTACCATGGTCAGTTCAGTTCGTAGTGGTAATAAGCCACTGATCGTATTCATCGTGATGGTAACAAGTTTCTCTGTTGTGATCCTCGACCGCGACTCGACCAGCAGGTTCACAACTCAAACGTGTCTCAGTTCTCCCGTGGCAAAGGTTCCCTACATCAGTGTACCACGCCTTCAACTTCCCTTTCCTTCTTTGTCAGGTTGATTGGCTCTGAAATACAGTGTATCCTCAGGCTGACAGCTCTCTCTCTCTCTCTCTCTCTCTCTCTCTCTCTCTCTCTCTCTCTCTCTCTCTCTCTCTCTCTCTCTCTCTCTCTCGTGGCCGCATGAGGAAGCTCTCCTGTCTCTCTCTACCCCTACGTTGGACCTTCAAGCGACTCGGAAGAATTCCTATCAGGACGCCGCTGACAACCATCTCTCGCCAGCATCATCCGACGCCTTCCTTAATGCATTCCTCACCACCGCCACCACCCACCACCACCACGCAACAGATCGCTGCCTCAGCCTCTGGACGTGTGATTGTTACAACTCCATAACATGTCGCCGGAACGCATACCAACTATCTCAACCCCCTTGAGCACGACGATACGACCATTACAGCACGACGATACGACCATTACAGCACGACGATACGACCATTAGAGAACGACGATACGACCATTACAGCACGACGACACGACCATCACAGCACGACGATACGACCATTAGAGTACGACGATACGACCATTAGAGAACGACGATACGACCATTAGAGCACGACGATACGACCATTAGAGCACGACGATATGACCAAACAGCACGATATACGACACTAGGGCTATGATGATGTGTCCTTTGACCTGAGATTTATGAATCAGGTCAAATGCTCCGGCCATCATGCCCCAGGGTCGCACTGTTGTGTTCAAGCGGTCGACTAAGATCCCTGAAAAGTAGGCCTGTGGTTACTGGACCTTTGAACCCAGCTGGCTGGCTAGCGGAGTTCGCCAGCGACGCGAACACCCACCCACCAATCTCCCTCCTTCTGCGGGCGCCACTGATCACACCCACGCTGTCTGGCGCTCGTCACAGTGCCAAATTGTCCTGACGCGGGGGGCGAAGACCCCATGTTCCTCCTCCCCCCCACAACCTCCAGTCATGATTTTACCCCCCACCCTCCCTTCCTCCTTCCCCTCCTTTCCCCACATCTCAACTACCGCTCTGAACAACCGCTAATAACGTAGTTGATGGCTCTTAATGTGTGCTAATTGCAAGTTTCAGTTTTTGGGTAATTGATTGTAATGATCTTGGGTTGGCCACAAAAAGTGACAAGTCTACTGAGCCTGGCGTGGCATATCGACTCAGCGGTGTTGTGGGCGGAATGACGCCGCCCCTCCGACCCCCGGTATACTGGGCGGTGAGCTAACCTGACCCCCTTGCTGGTCGGGTCAGGGGTCACGGTACCTGGCAAGATGTCACCTTAATGGCTGGCACCACAGGGAGGGGCTGGCGAGCGTTCTGGGCCCCGGCGTAAGGGAGATGGAGAGGGTTCCTATGGAGTGTTGTGGTCGCCATGTTCGAAGAGACATGATGGTCTCTGATAGGTAGTTGTGACGGCCATATATCACCTGATGGCCCGCCAGTATGTCTGTCTCCCGCCTACCAACTCACGGAAACGTCCCCTCCAGTCCCTCGTGACTTTATTTCTCTTCTCCCCTGACCAAGACGGCGAGACCCCTGAGCAAGACGGTACAACACAACGGTACGAACCCTGAGCAAGACGGTACAACACGACGGTAGGACGGTACGAACCCTGAGCAAGACGGTACAACACGACGGTAGGACGGTACGAACCCTGAGTAAGAAGGTGCAACACAACTTTACGACGGTAC
Source organism: Panulirus ornatus (assembly GCF_036320965.1). Taxonomy (NCBI): domain Eukaryota; kingdom Metazoa; phylum Arthropoda; class Malacostraca; order Decapoda; family Palinuridae; genus Panulirus; species Panulirus ornatus. The sequence continues at coordinate 23,662,269 of NC_092226.1, forward strand.
GAACCCTTAGTAAGAAGGTGCAACACAACTTTACGACGGTACGAACCCTTAGTAAGACGGTGCAACACAACGTTACGACGGTACGAACCCTGAGCAAGACGGTAAACCACAACTGTACGACGGTACGAACCCTGAGCAAGACGGTACAACACAACGGTACGATGGTACCGTTCATTGGGTTAGGCGGCCTGAGAGGCTTTTAATGTGACTCTCAGAGGTCAGATCTAAGGCCAGGATATCAATACTCGAGGGTCGTACCGACTTGCTCAAGGACCGTACCGTCGCGCTTACAATTCGTACTAAACCACCTAAGAATCGTACCATCTACCTCACGAGGCTATGAAGATACTGAAAAGTGGGCACTCAAGAAATAGTTTTCTCGACTCAGTTCATTACAGACTCAGCCATGGTTCTGGTTAGGTGAAATACACCTGAGTCCAAGATGATCTTTGGTTTCGGTTCGCTAAAACCCACTCACGTGAGTCCACACGAACCTGGAATATATATTCTGGTTGGGTGAAAATCAGATTTCTACTTTCCTAAATGCTGTTGCTCCATAATTCGGTTCACAACAAAATTATGCTGTCTGAGTTCCAGTTAAATCTGAAATTGAAACTGTCCAGGATTAAATCCCACAAATGATAGCAAATGATAAACAAATGGATAACTATATAATAATAATAATAACAATAACAATAATGATGATAATAATAATAATAATAATAATAATAACAATAATAACGATAATAATGATAATAATGATACAATAACAATAATGATATCAACGATAACAATGATAGTAATACCAATAATGATAATAATATCAATAATGATGATAGATTCCTATGCACATTTCCACACTCGGGTAGAAATATATGATATAGCACAAGATAGCTATAATGAGCGACATGTGAATGACCTACAAAACAAGGAAATTATAAATATTCATTTTCTTTGAAATAAGAAAATGGTGTCCACTCCTACTACCCAAATTCAAAAGCTCTTGAGATCGTGTCAGAATTACATGCAAGACGCTCTAAGATGACAGAAAAAAAAGGCTAAGTGGGATTCTGTAACCCTTAAAGAAATAGGGGTTCTGTAGCCTTGAAAAATGAGGTTCTGTAGCCTTGAAAAATGAGGATCTGTAGCCTTGAAAAATGAGGTTCTGTAGCCTTGAAAAATGAGGTTCTGTAGCCTTGAAAAATGAAGTTCTGTAGCCTTGAAAATGAGGTTCTGTAGCCTTGAAAAGTGAGGTTCTGTAGCCTTGAAAAGTGAGGTTCTGTAGCCTTGAAAAATTAGCTGTACCCTTGAAAAATGAGGTTCTGTAGCCTTGAAAAGTGAGGTTCTGTAGCCTTGAAAAGTGAGGTTCTGTAGCCTTGAAAAATTAGCTGTACCCTTGAAAAATAAGGTTCTGTAGCCTTGAAAAATGAGATTCTGCAACCTTGAAAAATTAGCTGTACCCTTGAAAAGTGAGGTTCTGCAGCCTTGAAAAGTGAGGTTCTGTAGCCTTGAAAAATGAGGTTCTGTAGCCTTGAAAATGAGGTTCTGTAGCCTTGAAAAGTGAGGTTCTGTAGCCTTGAAAAATGAGATTATGCAACCTTGAAAAATTAGCTGTACCCTTGAAAAATAAGGTTCTGTAGCCTTGAAAACTGAGGTTCTGTAGTCTTGAAAATGAGGTTCTGTATCCTTGAAAATGAGGTTCTGTAGCCTTGAAAAGTGAGGTTCTGTAGCCTTGAAAAGTGAGGTTCTGTAGCCTTGAAAAGTGAGGTTCTGTAGCCTTGAAAAGTGAGGTTCTGTAGCCTTGAAAAGTGAGGTTCTGTAGCCTTGAAAATGAGGTTCTGTAGCCTTGAAAAGTGAGGTTCTGTAGCCTTGAAAAGTGAGGTTCTGTAGCCTTGAAAAGTGAGGTTCTGTAGCCTTGAAAATGAGGTTCTGTAGCCTTGAAAAGTGAGGTTCTGTAGCCTTGAAAATGAGGTTCTGTAGCCTTGAAAAGTGAGGTTCTGTAGCCTTGAAAAGTGAGGTTCTGTAGCCTTGAAAATGAGGTTCTGTAGCCTTGAAAAGTGAGGTTCTGTAGCCTTGAAAAGTGAGGTTCTGTAGCCTTGAATGATGAGGTTCTGTAGCCTTGAATGATGAGGTTCTGTAGCCTTGAATGATGAGGTTCTGTAGCCTTGAAAAATGGAGTTCTGTAGCCTTTTAAAATGGAGTTCTTTAACCTTGAAAAATGAGGTTCTGTAGCCTTGAAATATAGAGTTCTCTAAACATGAAAAATTGAGTTTTGTAACCTTGAAAATGAGGGGTTTAAAATCTTGAAAAATGAAGTTCTGTAAACCTGAATAGTGAGGTTATGGAAAACATATTCTAATTAATTCATGGAAGCGACCACCTCGTATACAGAGGGTTAGATTCAAATACGGAGAATTTTGTACTTATTAGTCTTGCAGGTGTGTGTGTGTGTGTGTGTGTGTGTGTGTGTGTGTGTGTGTGTGTGTGTGTGTGTGTGTGTGTGTGTGATTTGTAGTTACCATCTGTGTGTTACATGGAGAAAGTATTACACTCACGTTGCCCCGTCTCTTACACACACACACACACACATACCAAGTCATCAGTATAGATCACTAAGACAATTATATAGGAGCCGTCTCTTACTCATTACTTCAAGAAATGGCCAGCGCCTCGGTGAGGTTTGTGAGTTGACGGAGGTGAGACCTGCAACTAGTGAGGGTTGAGAGATATACTATTACAGAAGGACATCAACAGTTGTCATCATAATTGTTCCTCCATTTTCATGTCGATTCCTTTTTTGGTCTCGTATCATCATAATGCTTTACCATCTGCGTATAATTCACAGGCGTTATCAAGACCGAGAGAATTTCATCTATCTGATTATATGCCCCAGAGTGTAACGCGAACGTTAATTTTCGTACTATAGCCAAACTAAAAAGTGTTTACTAACACATGATGTAATTACCCAAGCACTGGGAACTCCGTGGTCTTATTAGAGGTACTGAATATTCTATCATTTCAGAATGTTGATAATCAAGATAAGTAAAGGATCTATTTTTCTTCTTTATTCTCACCAACGTCACAAGCTGGGCTAACAAAGTTAGCTTCGTTCCTGCTTCACATTAAGTTCGTGCCTCATGAAGTTCCTGCCAGTTCCACTTACTAACAACAGAGGCTCTGTAGCTTGTGGCATTTCTCTCTCTCTCTCTCTCTCTCTCTCTCTCTCTCTCTCTCTCTCTCTCTCTCTCTCTCTCTCTCTCTCTGAAAAATGTCAGATTGACGACTGGGAAATCGTATAAGGGAATGAAACAGAGAGGAGGGCGACACTCGCGACTTAACCCCTGAAGAACGAAAGCACGATCCTTGAGAACAACAATACGACCCTTGAGAACAACGATACGACCCATGAGAACAACGGCACGACCTTGAAGAACATTGATACGACCCTTGAGAACATCGGTGCGATCTTTGAACACGATGATACATTTGGGTATGACGACCTACCTTTAACCAGGTCCTTCAGGATTAAGTCCAGGGTGAGGACTGACATCATACCAACGGGTCGTAATGCCATGCTCAGTGGTCGTTCTCTCGCACTCAAGGAGCTGAGTGTTCAGAATTGGAACTTGTGTTGTATGGCAATCCTCACATGAAAAATCTATCAACATTTGGATGACTCAAAACTCTCTACGTTACTGCCTCCATAAGAAATTAGGGAACAAGAGAGCTAGCCTGAATACACACACACACACACACATATATATATGTAAGTCCAACTGATGTACACCATCCACAAGAAGACTAATGAGCAGACAAAATCACCACAAATATGGTAACTATGAAGCGAACATTTGTGGAAACCATAACTCACGTAATCAGCCAAAGAATGGATAGATTTCCATGTGAAAATACGTAATAACCCGGAAAAGACCGAGTGAAGTATGGTAATGAGAGTCGACTTCTTGAGGGAGTCTGCGTGGTGGCAAAGGCAACCACGTAGCAGCGAACAAAAGCCCAAGCGACTCATCATCCATCTCACACTCACGTTGACGACCGCACCAACAACCGAGGTTTGCGGAACCGAGTGTGGTGGCCTACGGTGTAATTTGCTCCGTAATAACCACCTTCTTGCCTCGTTGCTCGCCGAGGGGCCCTCTCATTTTAGGCCCAACTAACATAATTCTCCCATTGTACCATAACCATAGAGCGGGTCAGGGAAGTTGACAGACTGTGGTGTTTGCTGCTCTTGTATTCCGTAGTTCGACAAGACACTTTATGCGCCGACATGACCCTCGGTAACTTATGCTTCGCCACTTAAGAAAAATAACTTTTTACACTTTTGTTATCAGCGTTTGCACTTATGTCAACGGCAAAAGTTTTTGACAAAAGTATAAAGTAAATGAGGTATCTGCTAAGACCATTATTCTTCGTCAGTGTTTGTTTGGTGTAACAAGCCTTTAAGCACGACGGTTCGCCCTTAGGACTGGCAATGCGAGCCCTCAGTACGATGATGTTAACCGTGAACACGACGGTACTACGCTTGAATATGGTATTCAGAAGGTAGTTGTTAAGGGACTGAGAACGTAAACTGCAAATGACTTTAGTTTAAATGTATATTAACAGTGGAGGACAGTGTTAACTCCACTGTAGCACCAAATAGATGGTCTGAGGAAGAACTGGAAAGTGCTGAACCTATAAGAAATGACATGAGCAGACCACAAAAGCTTTTTGACCTACGTACGGCACATACTACCAATGAAATCTTTCCGAGTCTTTAATAAGTGCGCAGAAACACTTGACCAGCAGCTTGAACTGCTGTTCAAGATAATTGGAAGAGATTGTGTAGTGTCATGGTAGTGAAAGACAGCAAACTTATGAATGTGACTTGTGAGATAGCAGAAAAGATAATCAGTATGCAAATGAATGAATTTTGCAAACAAGAGAACACCTAAGTAAAGCACAATGTTCAAGGGAGAGAGAGGTCGTTCGTAGCAAAACTCTCAGTTCTCCATGAAAGAACGAACTCTTGTTTCAGGCAAGGGAGATGGATGGGTAGGTTTCATGTTTCTGGACTGTCAAAAAGTATTTGACGTTGTGCTACAGAGGAACCAGGTAGGGAAGCCAGGTTCTTCGGGCTGGTATATGGGGGAAGACTCTTCACTGGAGTTAAAACCATGTTAGTAGAGGGGAACAGACAACGCATGAGTGTCAAAGAAGCGTTTTAGAAACGGACCACTGGGGTACCGCAAGGATCGATCTTGGGACCGGTGCTCTTCGTGATCCATGTTTATGACCTGCTAGAAGGACTGGACTCATATCTAAATATGTTCTCGGATGATTTTAAGATCATGAGAAAAGCAAAAAAAAAGAAAAAAAAGACAAAAATAAAGATGAAGTAAGATATCATGAGAATTACTTCCTCTTACAGGAGACTGAGGCAAGCTTCAGCGATAAAACACATCGATATGAACATAATTCAGTAGAAAGTACGTCACAGGAATCTGTGTGCGAGAGCAACTAGGAACTTGAGATCACATCAGAAGAATTGTGAATAGAAACTGCTTGAAACCATATATCAAAATTTCTTTCAAAAAACACAGATGATTGGACAACCTAAACAGGAATATGCTGCTCAAGTTTGGTAATCACTCCTAAAAAAGCACAAAGACTTAATAGAAAACGTCCAGAGGAGAGCAATAGAGACGGTCCTTGAAATGATAAAGCTGAATTACGATGGGAGAATAGAGACCACGAATTTGCCTAACATGAAGAAAAATAGTATGAGGTTACTTGATCACAACCTTCACGTTTCTAAACCAGTTGTCTGATGCCGAAAGTGAACACAAAATTCTTTGAGAGATGCAGGTACAGAGCAGAGTTCATAACAAGGAAACCGGGCAAGAAACGTGTTGAAGACGATGTAAAGAAGTGTTTTTGGTAGTATCACAGCAGTGGACGAATAGAATGAGCTAAGCGACGAAAATGTAAATCTGTAAGTGCCAACCACATACAAAAGTTTCATCAGTTTTATGATAGTGGGGGAAGGTTCAGCGATGGGACCATATGAGCGTAGAACTCCATCCCTGTACTGTTCAAACAGGTTATCACTAATTACATGGAGCTCCTTGTGTGTAAATCTCATTCGCCATATGTAGGCAATCAAACACTCAGTTCGGCAAACTCATTGACACCCACACCTTCACAGCCACACACATACCCAGCCAGCTAGTCCTCCCCCCACAGTCTAAGTCATTTCAACATCCACAAACCCTCGTGACTCCCACAGTCGCGCCATCCACAAAATGCTTTCCTCACCTACCCCAACCCTTGATCCTCCAACCTTCCCCACTCCTGCATGTATGTTACTCCATCACGTATCCACTGCCGATACTCTCACTCAATCATATCCTTATACTGGCACTCTATGCCATCCTGCTCCACCACATCCTACTCTTCTGTCTTCCTACCATTCTCTTATCCTACAACTCATACATTCTGCTGCTCTCATCCTCTCACTCCCAGTCATATCCTGCACCGCACTCATCCTACTGTTCCCATATCCCGCCACTCCCATATCCTGTCACTGCCACATCCTGTCCTCCCCCTTAGTTTCACACATCCATCTCCCTCCGCCTACCAACCTCCCCGTAAAACAGGCGTCCATCACATAACATCAGCGCACATGGATAGAACTCCGACGCACTTTGGCCCAGGTCTCCACTGCTCACTTTTCGACAGACCACACTACAGCAGACCACACTGCAACGGACCACAACACAGCGAACCACTCAAACGTACGGAACCTTCCCGTGTGGCTTCCCACTAGCAAACTTCGACACGCACATCCACGAACAGAGACTCCCAAGGGAAATGCCTGAGGAGTCAAAATCAGGGTTTATTAGCGGATTTGAGTGATGCCCGTGACAATAACGCAGTGACAAAACATAGATAGCGGACGGAAATAACTTCAGCGGATAAAAACAGCGCTGACATTAGCCCCTCTGCGCTATCATTAGGATCGTTCGGTCAGGCATGCGTCTGTGTTGCTTGTGTTTGTGGGAGGCGGACCCCACTGGTGCATTGGTGGAGATGGGACCCTTTGGTGAGTTGTTGGAGATGAGGTCCACCGATGCACTGTTGAAAATGGGTCCTACTGGTGTATTACTGGATTTAGGAACCCATTAGTGCTCCGTTGGAGACGGAACCCACCAGTACACTTTTGAAAAGGGGCTCCACTGGTATGTTGGAGATGGACCCCACTGGCTTATTGTTGGAGGTGTAACCCACTGAATAAGTGCTTGGTTGAGCTACGCTTAAGGTTTTTAAAGAGAGGTTCCATTGTGATGTTGACGACGTGGCTCTGTTGCTTAGGTATTGGATATTGAGGGGTAAGACAGGCCCTACTTAAAAAGTTGTTAGATAGAGTCCCCATGATGACAAGTGCTGGTAGTAGACCTTAATCAGAATGATGATGGGGACAAACCCCATTAAACGGGGTTACGCTGAAGGAGGTACTACACCTGGATGTTTTTGGAGGTAATGTTTAACGTCAGCCTCATTGAGGCATATTCTTCTTCCTTGATGTGGCGCCGGAGACGAGCCCCATTGATATGGTGTTAGAGGTAAGTCCCAGTGATGTAGCGCTGGCCTCACCGAGGCGGGGTTTGGAGATGAATTCAGTGAGGGTGAGGTGGTGTACTGTTAGAGTTTCACTCAAGCAAGTTCGATGTTGTCAAGCTTCGCTGAGGCATATTCTGGAATTGTCTCACTGAGGGCGTGCTTGGGGGGGTTAGGGCACTAATCCTGAGGAGGACGATGGTCCTAACGAGGTACATGATATGAGGTTGAGACCGACAGAGGTAGAGGCTGCAGGTAGCCTTCATTCACAGGCACATAAAGTAACCTCCGCTGATCTAGGCATGAGAGAGCTCTCATAAGATAGGCGTTAGAGATAAGCTCTACTTCACGGGGGTTGATGTATCCTCCACTACGACAGAGGCGAAGCTCATGCCAGCCATTGAAGTAGTCCCTATTGAGGCGTGTTTTGAGGGTAAGGACTACTGAGGTAGTGCCTCACGTAGTCTATACTGAGACGAGTGTTTGGGGCAGGCTCTGCTGAGATGGTGCTCGAAGTGGTCCCTGCTCCCTACTGAGGTGAACATTCGGGGCAGGCTCCACTGAGATAGTGCTAGAGGTGGTCCATACCACGGCTTGTGTTATGGGCAGGTCCCACTAAGACAGTACCACATGTGAGGCCCTGTAGAAAGTGATGCTGATGGAAGTAACTACCGTCAAGCAGGTGTTGGATGATTACGTCTCAAGTGAGGGCATGACTTGGAGATGAACCCGCTGAGACGATTGGTGTACGTGGGTCCTACTGAGGTAGGTGTTCAGAGAGGAACCACTAAAAAAAATTGTGTTGGTGGGTTCCACAAGGTAGGTGGTGGAGATGGATCCTCTGAGGTAGATGTTGGATATAGGTCCCACGTGGTAAGTGTTGGAAAGACCCACTGAGATAGATGTAGATGCGTCCTACTAGGCAAGTGTTCAAGATGAACCCAGTGAGGTGGGTGTTGGAGATGGACCTACTGCGGTAGGTGTTGGAGATGGACCTTTCAGGACGCATGAGAAGAACACCATCGAGGTTTGTCTTTGAGGAGGATCTTACTTCGGTAATGAGAGTCCCAGTAACTCTCCCCTACACATCTACCTCCCAACAACTGAATTGCCACCTTCTTCCACCTTCCCTCTTCTCTTAAACAGTTCCCATTTTCTTCAACGTTAGCCTCACCGACCATCTTCCTTCACAGTTGTCATTCATCCTCTCCCCGTCTTTCCCTGTTCTTTCACCTCCTTTCCCTGTCCCCTCCTCTTCTCCTATTCCTCTCCCTCCTCGCTCTCCAACTCCTCTCCCTCAGCCCCCCAACCCCCAAACCCCTCTCCATAATCCCGAGTCATCTTGAGTCCAGGGATCATGGGACGACCCCATCATGCAATGCCATCATTTCTGCCATTCCCACTCTCTCCTTTCACCAGTTTAGCCATCTCTCTCGCCCGATCAATGTCCTTTCATCCTCTCCGTTACCTGCCATTCGCGTGTCTCTTTTCTGACGGCGAAGTTGTCACATTAAGTATGGACTTCCTTCCATTCTTATGAAACAAGTCCTTGTGAGTTGATGGTATAGATCAAGCGGAGCCAAGCTAAGATTAGAATCGATTGTTAGAGTCGGTATCTTAAAAACTGTGTGATTCTTAGCTGTCATGTATTTTTATTTACTGTCTCATTACTTGTTTATTTTCATTATTCTTTCATTGCCTTTAACTCTTTTAATCCTACCTCTGCTATCTTTCCCAGTATCATATCGTCTTTCTCGTTCTCTCTGTCGCTTCAATGATTGTCAAGCTCCCCTCCTTGGCTCAAGATGCTGATATTTCATTCTGCTTCACATACACGTGGGTTGCTGGCGTTTCGTCCAAAAGCACTCTCCGTGTCACACGTAACACTCAACAACATGTAACTCAACCGCTTTGTTAATTCTAACAAGGTTTCCTTGCGGATAGCGCTCCATGCTTCTCTCTCTCTCTCTCTCTCTCTCTCTCTCTCTCTCTCTCTCTCTCTGGCAATGACCTAAATCATGCAGCACAAAATAACTCTCTTAGGGAACCCATTGTGAACGATATACATAGCAACAACCCTGAACAAGATTTCTAGTTCGGTTTTTACACTAGAAAGCAACTACGAAAATTTTGAAATGGTGATACATAGCACCTACACAATACCAGAATTTGAAGTCACAGTTAGATAAGTACTGACGCAGATAGATAAGTTGAGGACTGATAAAAACCCGGTTCCTGACTTGTTTCTATCCAAGAGTAATCAAAAACATTAAACACAAAATTGCCGGACCGTTAACCTATATTTTTGATAAATCTCTCCACAGTGGAATAGTCCAGCAGGATGTTATACTGCCACTATACCTAAGCATAATTAGCCCACACCTCGAATATACACTGCAGTTTTGGGACCCCACTTAAGCAGATATATTCTTAAATTAAAAGCAGTACAGAGAAGAAAAACTAGATTGATTCTTTCCTTCCCTAACAAACCATACGCGGAGAGACAGCAAGAATCAAATTCGACCTCCCCAAGCAAAAGTCCCCTTAGATCAATAGAATGTTTTAAAATACTTAAAGGATTCAACAACGTCGATGTTGAACATTTCTTTACGGTAACGCCAGCATTACCAACGAGAGGAATGGACTAAAATGTAATCATCATCCAGTTAATCTGGACTGTGCGAAATATTTCTTTACCAACGACATTATTAATGTATGCAACAAACTCCCAGAAAATGCTATTCATAGCAACGCCTTTAATATCTTCAAAATTAGGCTTGAGCATCACTTGTCCTTTTCTGGTATTGAATAAATTCATTAAATCAGTCATCATATTACTGTGATATATCATGCTACCTTCTCAACCACTAGTCTGTCTTTGACCATGCTACAGTAACACACCAACATTGATAAACCCATGTCACCTGCTTTGAGAGAGCAAGTAAGAATTATTGTGTCATTCTTGAACATCAGGAATGATACAGACATTTTAAGTCGAGAGGATAGAGCTCATGTTTATCCTTACTATTGGCTTTATAACAAAAAGTGAAGGGATGCATGTCGCCGGTGATGGGATGCATGACATATTCATGTTCATTCTATTTTATAACTTTCTTATAAACGTTTCCCAGAGGCATATCAGTCCTGCAAGGTATTTATTTTCTCTACCTGTTTTCCGTCCGGCGCGTTGACGAAGGCAGGTGAGGGTGGGGAAAGCGCATTTGCTCTGATATCTTTTTCTTCCAGTGCATTTAAGGTGACTGCTCTTTTTTTCTTCAAAATAGTGCTAAGGCCAGACACTTCGCCTGGTTCTAGGTGTGTGTGGTCTGTGTATCTCTCTCTCTCTCTCTCTCTCTCTCTCTCTCTCTCTCTCTCTCTCTCTCTCTCTCTCTCTCTCTCTCTCTCAAGTATATCAACCCGTTTTCCTCCTTCTTTACCAGCTGTTGCAACTCTACATACCTTTCACGACCATATAAGCTTTCTATTTTCCTTTTATCTAACTGTTTTATTGTTTATCCTCTTTCCCATAAACCATCTTCAAAACCAACACTTCACGTGATTCTCTTATCACAGAAGTCTCCCCTCTCTTTTTCTACTTTCTCTTTATTTTATGTTTTCCAGTAATCCATTCTCATCTATCATTGTCAACCATTTTTTCATTTCTTTTACTCGTAGTTTGCCTCTAGTTTTCTGAAGTCATCCCTACGTATTCCCGTCTTCTCTCACTACACTGCACCCTCTGTTTATCCTGTCCTTTCTTATTCCTCTGCTCCTTTTACCATCTTCCCTCACCACGCACGTTATTCACTTCCTCTCATCCCCTTCTACATCCATCGTCTGTTACCATCTTTCGTTAAAAGATCCTTTCCAGCTTCGCTCTTAGCTCTGCTTGTGTGTGTGTGTGTGTGTGTGTGTGTGTGTGTGTGTGTGTGTGTGTTGGTCTTTATGTATATCTTTGTACAATACTTGTAGTTCCTGAAGCATGTGGGGCGACACGGAGCAAGTGGTTTCGGCAGGGATAGTCGAAGTTTACGGCCACATTAAAAAATAGCTGAACCGCTACATTAAGATATAGCTGAACCGCTACATTAAAACATAGCTGAACCGCTACATTAAAACATAGCTGAACCACTGGCAACGGAAAAAAAAGAATGACAGCATGAACGCCTTCTCCCATTCAGTGGGGACTGCGGCAGATCAGGTATCCCGCCATAGAACAATCTTCCATAATCTGGCGTCTGTGTGATCCATGGCTTCATATTATGCAGTGAAAGCAACCAGCAAAAAACGTAATGCCTCCTGACGTACAGCGCCACGGTGGCAACACGCTCTGCGTTTGCATTTACAGCGACAAGTGCTGTTTACGAGAAGCTAAAAGGAAAAAAAAGCAAAGCCTGGAGGAGCCTCATACTGTTTGTAGGAGGTGAGTGGTGACAGGCCAGAGGGCACTACCGGGAAAGGTCTTAAGCAAAGGATATATCAGATTAGGATACAGTCGTGTCCTAACCCGGCGGACTGAAGGATATAATTTCAGGACTCCTTCCCCTTAACATCCTTCATCTTTATTTACACGTCTAGGTTTTCCTCAGCTCACTATCACCTGCTTTACAATCCTCTTTCTCTTTCTGTTAGGATTAGTGACTTGAATACTGCCGCTGTCGTGCAGGAGATAACCTCGTCAGTAGGTCTCCTGTCGTCTGTCCCTCCCATGTTCCCGTCTATGGCAGGCGTCAGCTTATCTCCTGCTTCCTTACCTTTGCTGACTTCCTCCCCAACACTAACCCCTCCCTCGCTTCTGCATGACACCTCCTCAGTCCGCTCACTTCTCTACATCTCTTTATTTTCTTCTAGCTTACCTCTTCCCTCTCATCGTCCTTTCTTTCCTTCTTCATCATAATCACCCATCCTTTTACGACATTCGTCTCCTCTACCTGCCATCCCTTCATCATTTACTTCTCCTTCATCCTTCCTCCTTCGTCCTCGTCGTGCTACCTCCTGTCCCCACCTCTGCTGTGTTCCTCCTCTTACCTTAGGTCAAGCTTCATCCACCCCTCGCCCCCTCCTCCCACCTCTTCTGTCAACTTACCCATAAATCCAACCCCTTGTCTTGTGTCCTCACTCTACCCACCTTTCCTGTCTTCCTCCCCTCACATCCCTCTTCTCCTCCTCCTCCTCCTCCTCTTCTCCCTCATGCCTATATCCCCCCCCCTCTTCATTTTCTCTTCTCCCAAGTCCTCCTTCTCCATCCCTCTTCCACCTGTCCTCTCTCTCTCTCTCTCTCTCTCTCTCTCTCTCTCTCTCTCTCTCTCTCTCTCTCTCTCTCTCTCTCTCTCTCTGCATCCTTCTTCCTTCTCGTCTTTCCCCTTCTACATGAGTCATGAGTGTCTCTCTTTCTCCTCCTTCACCTTCTCCTGTATCCTTATTCCCTATGGCCTTCCCTTCCCCCTTGTCTTCCCCTTCCTCCGTCTTCCAACACCTCCTCCCCCTCCCTTAGCCCTGGATGGCCCGACCCCCGCCATCGGCCGCCAGACAAGGCAAGTATTAGCATCATTAGGTCAAACATGCGATCCTTCCATTCTTGTTTCCTGCCTCGTTCCTCATGTATTGTGCACCCTTCTCTCTCTCTCTCTCTCTCTCTCTCTCTCTCTCTCTCTCTCTCTCTCTCTCTCTCTCTCTCTCTCTCCTCCCTTCTTCCTTCCCGTTATCTCCCCTCGTCGTCACTCTTTAACTTCCGTATCCTCACCAGAGCAATGTACTCTCGTGTACTTTATTTCACCTTTCTCCTTTTCACTTCCATGATATAACATAATTCTATTTCTTTATCGTCCAGCAGGATTACTTTTTTTCATTTCAATTTTTCTCCTGTATGATTTTCAGTTCCTGTATGAATACGGACATCTTGTGATGAATCTGACATCTACAATGAAATCAGACATCTAGAATGAATTCCGACATCTAGTATAGAATCTAACGTCAAGTGTGAAGTTCTATATCTAGTGTGACATCTAACATTCTGTATACTATCTGAAATCCAACATGAAATCTAACATTGCTCTGAAATCTGAAATCTCGTGTTATGTCTAGCATCTAGTATGAGCCTGACATCGAACATGAATCTGACATTTAGCAAGAAAATGTGAAATCTTGCATAAAACTGACATCTAGAATGAAGTCTGACATCTTTCATGATACTTGATATCTAGCAAGAAATATCACAGTTAGTATGAAAAACTGACGTGTGGCTAGAATCTATCATGTAGTATGAAATCAGGCGTGTACGTAGTATGAAACCTGACACCTATCAAGAAAATCTGACTTCTAGCATGAAACCTGACATCTAGCAAGAAAGTCTGATACCTATCATGAAGCCTGACATCTACTAATAATGTGACATGGATATGGAATTCGACATCAAGTAAGAAATCTAACATCTAGTATGAGAACCTGTCACTGTTTCCTGTGTCTGTTACTTTTTCCATATCTGGTTGGTTCTTTATTTTCATCTGTGCCCATACCTCCTCTCCTTCTCACTCCTGTCCCCTTTTCCCTCGCTTCTGCCTTTTCCATGCCTATCTTCTCTCTCTCTCCTAACCTTTAAACCCACCATTCTTGCTTTCGTCACCAACATCTCCTCCACCCTTCTTCCTCATCATCTTCTTTTCAACATTTTCCAGTCATCGTATCACACTCACCTCTCCCCTCTCCTCCTCCTCCCTCATCGCTTCTGTACTCTAATACTTGTATCCTCCTCCTAAAACTTCTCCTCCCTCCTCCTCATCCGATCTCCTTCCTTCGTCGTCGTCCTCCTCCTCTTCCTCCTCCTCATCATCACCTAACTTTTCCAACTTCCTCTCCTTCCTTCCATCTCCTCCTCCTTCTCCTCGTCCTCCTTCTGCTCCTATTCCTCCTCCTCCTCCTGATCATGATCATCTTCCTCCTACTCTCCTCCCCGTGTTCATACTTCTTCCTCATTCTCCTCTTCTTACCCTTTTCCCTATCATCCCTCCTTCTTCCCGTATCTGAATTATCCACATCCCTTCTTTATCATCCCTCTCTCCTACTTCTTTCATCCTCCTTACTTACCTCCCTCTACCTCCTCATCCTCAGGTTAGCCCCTGTTCTCCCCCCCTCATCAAGACCTCCCTCATCCCCCATCGCTGGTGCAGCCTCGCCCATCACTACCCATAATGATGGCCTATTAATATCCTCCACTGTTTATACACGCCAAGAGTTTCAAGTTACCCCACCCCACGCCCACATACCTGCCGCCACGCCCGCTCCCCGCTTACGTTTTGCAGTCACGCCCGCACCCAGTCATTTTGTCACTATGCAAACCCACGCGCCAATAGCTCTGCCACAACGCCCATTAGCACTGACACCACACCCACAAAGTCTCCAGCCACGCTCATGTGTCCAACCACATCCCTGGTCTCTAACCATACTAGCGTGTCCAGCCACGTCCATGTGTCCAGCCACGTCTATGTATCCGATCAAGCTTATATGTCCAACCACATATGCGTCCGACTAAGGCCATGGGTCCAACCACGTTCATTTATCCACCCAAGCTAATGTGTCCAATTACACCAACGTGTCCAGTCACACTCATGTGGCCTGCCATGACCGTGTGCTCTACCAGACCAACATGTCCAGCTATGCCCATATGTCCGAATCGTGCTACATATCACCCGTCATGCTGGAGAGTCTGCCAACATGTGATGTTGTAACGTGGTATGACCTTACATTCTGCCTACATGTCTGTCTTCACGCCCGTGTCTTTTTATTAGGCCCATATAACTGCCACCAGTCCTACATATCTGCCACCACTACCATATGTCTGCCATCAATATCATATGTCTGCCAACAGTCCCATACGACTGCCGCCAGTCCCATATGTCTGCCATCACTATCATATGTCTGCCATCAGTCCCATACGTCTTCCACCACTACCATATGTCGGCCATCACTATCATATGTCTGCCAACAGTCCCATACGTCTGCCACCAGTCCCATATTTCTGCCATCACTATCATATGTCTGCCATCAGTCCCATACGTCTGCCACCAATACCATATGTCTGTCATCACTATCATATGTCTGCCACCAGTTCCATACGACTGCCAGCAGTTCCAACTGTCTGCCACCATGACCATATGTATGCCACCACTACCAAATGTCCTCCAGCAGTACTACATGTCTCATAAGTCTGTCAAAGCACCAGTGCGTTTGCGAGTATAACCACGCTTCTCTTCCCGCCAACATTCGTCCTATTCATTTACCATTACACCCAGGGTCCTGTTAGCACATCCAAGGCTCTGCCAACACACATAGGGCTCTGCCAGCACACATAGGGCTCTGCCAGCACACATAGGGCTCTGCCAGCATGATCAGGGCTCTGCCAGCACACTTACGGCTGCCACCCTAACGCATAGGTCTTTCTCAGTTGATATCAACTAAATAGAAGAAACTGTACAATGCTAATGTCTCTTTTGTCTGTGAAAGATTTTTGTCACACACACACACACACACACACACACACACACACACACACACACACACACACGCGCGCGCGCGCGCGCGCGCCTGAACTCTTCCCATGGTAATCATTAAGGGACTGAAAAGTCCCTTTACAAATTCATATTGAGTAAAGACATGATAAATATATACAAGGTTAAGGTATAGGGCAACACGAGAGTAAAACTCTCTCCCCGTAACACACGAGATACAGACACTTATTTCTCATCTTATCTATAGTTACCCCAGGACACATTTCTATAAAAGGGTCCTAGTGTCACCCATGACCGCTTATCAAAGGCTCCTGCAGCCTCATGCTACGTTAGTTTCAGTAGCATGGAACTGTGGACTCCCTTGGAGTGAAAAGTCCTTTGACGAGATTGTACTCCCTGTGATACAGCCTCGCTGAAGGTGACTTTTCACTCGCAGCGTGACCTCTTACAGGAGGAGTCCGTTAACAGGGGTTAACAGAGGGTATATGTGTCAGAAGTGTAGGGAACAAAAAGAACCGGGAGACCAAACTGGAGATGTAAGGATGGAGTGGGAAAAGATTTTTAGCAATCGGTGCCTAAACATGCAAGAGGATCAGAGGTGTGCAAAGGATAGAATGTTTTGGAAAGATTTGGTATACAGGGGGCGATGTGCTATCGGTGGAGTGAACCAAGTTATGTGAAGCGTTCGGAAAAGGTCAGCGGTGTCTGGTTGTGGCGACAGCCCTGTTCTGTGACTAGCCTCATACGCACCTGTAGTAGTGTAAAAATTGTCGAGTTGGCGAGTGCTTGTGATATCTTGCTTGCCCAGGACATGCCATGTGGTGAGCGAAACAAAATGATCAAACTGATCTACAGTACAGACTCTTCCATCAGAGCTTCCTGTTCCTTCACTGTATCACCTCCTCTCCACGCCACACACTATTCTCACCATCCTTCACCACTACCTCGTTCGATCTGCCTCTACACCACACTTCTCCCTTCCCACCACCCTTCAGTCTCTCTCTCTCTCTCTCTCTCTCTCTCTCTCTCTCTCTCTCTCTCTCTCTCTCTCTCTCTCTCTCTCTCTCTCTCTCTCTCTATTCTTCACCATACCTCATTCCTTCTCTCATTCTTCACCTTCCATCACGGATCCTCAATCCATGTCTCCCCCGTCAGCACCTCATCACTACCAAATCTTATCCTACTCCCCTCACCACCACCTTCACCTCACACCTTTCCCCCTACCATCACCCTCTACCCCACCACATCTCATTCTACTCTTAACTTACATCTCTCTACACCCTTAACTCATTACCGTATCTCCTTTACCTTGACTCATTGCTTTCATATACATCATCAGAATATCTATCACTAGTGTACTTTTCTAGAATACGTTTATCACAGTTTGGCGTCACATTCTTTGTCTTACCCTTCCACTGCTCACTGGAAATATTCTCAAATGTTCATAACGTTTTAGACCTTCTCGACCACTTTGCCCAACCACATTCTCCAGGTCTATCACTCACTCTTCTCTCGCCCCTGCCACTCTCCTCGTCTTAGCGTTATCACTCTCCCCTCACCCTCAGTCACTCTCCCTTGTGCGGTATCACTCTCACCATAGCCTCAACCCTTTCCCCTCCGCCTCATCACTCTCCCTTCAACCACTACAGTCTCCCCTTAACCCCATCATTTTTCTTCAACCCCCCCCCCGCACTCTTCCTCGACTCCACCACTCTCCCTCAGCTCCACCACTCTCCCTCAGCTCCACCACTCTCCGTCGGCCACGCCACTCCCCCTTCAAGCCCACCACTCTCCCTTGACCCCACCACTCTCCGTCGCCTCCGCCACTCTCCCTCGACCCCACCGCTCTCCATCGGCCATACCACTCACTCGGCCACCCCACTTTTCCAACAAGCACGAAACCCTCTCCTTCAGTACAGTTTTGTAGATGACATCACAGTTAGCAAAATGATAGAATCGTACGAAGTTATTAAAGAAGAAATGCAACAATACAGCATCAGCATCTTGCGAGAATCCAAAAGAGGAAAGATACTGAAAGTAAAGAGAAAGTCAGAGACTTTGGAGTCATCATGGACGAGAAGGTGGAATTCAAAGAACTCATCGCAAAGATCAAGCCATCGAGGCAAATAATAATGAGTGTTGTGATCATGAGAACTTTCACAAGATAAAAAGTTGATGGTGAAAATATTCATTGTATATATAAGAGAGACAACTGGACGCAACTCTGTTGTGTGCTCATCATCATCAGGAAAGACTGAAGGAACGCGAGTTTATACAGTAAAATAAGAAGAAAACGATGTCTGGTATCTCATGCAGGGCGACGACAAGTAGAAAGGATCGCACAAAAAAGAATATCCTGGAATCGAAAACTCTAAGAATCCTGAAACTTAAAACCCAACAAATTGGAAGCAAAAGTGTAATCAATTCCGCTGATATTCCTTGTAATATATGAAAAAGAAAAGAAAAAAAAATCTTTGTGAGATTGGCAATGGGATAAGAGACATAGGAGGAATGGAGTTTGAAACCTTTAGAATGTCTACCTAACGTAGACAACTGCGGAAAAGGTGTGGCTGCAGAAAACAACAGTATTGTTAAAACAAGCAGGGCACGTGGTGAACGCTACACGCTCGTCTTGCTTGAAGACAAAATGTCGTCGTAGGTAGGTAGGTCGGTGGGTAGGTAGGTAGGTAGGTAGGTAGGTAGGTAGGTAGGTAGGTAGGTAGGTGGATGGGTGGGTGGGTGGATTTAGGCAGGTAGGTAGGTGGACAGATACGTAGGTAGGTAGATAGGTAGGTAGGTGAGTGGGTAGGTAAGTAGTGGGGTTAGCAGGTAGGTAGGTGGGTAGGGAATCTGTCTCCACCATTCTCCCATCGGCCCCGTCACTCTCACTTAGCCACAAGCCCTCTCCCTCGGCCACAGCACCCTCCCTTGGTCACAGCGCTCTCCCTTAGCCACAAGCCCTCTCCCTCGGCCACAGCACCCTCCCTTGGTCACAGCGCTCTCCCTTTAGCTCCATCACCCTCTCTGTCTCACCCACAGCACTCTCTCCTCAGCCACACCCACAGCCCCAGGGCTGCAACACTCTTCCCTTAACCCCCACCACTCTTCCTTGGTCACCACACCACTCTCCCCTCAGCCCTCACCACTCTCCCTTGGCTCCTCCACTTTCCCCTCGGCCCCCACCACTCTCCCTTGGCCACAGCACTCTCCCCTCGGCCCCACCACTCTCCTCATAACTGCTGTCAGAGGAGGCGACTACAGCATTATTCACATCGGCATGCAATCTCGCCATTTTTGCCTCGCGTATTCAGCCCTGCGGGCACGCGAATTTTCCCAACCATTGTTTTTGCGCCAATTATCATTTTTATGCGCCAGCCTTCATGACGGTAGCGAGATGTGGTCTTTTGTGGGGTGCGCATGACGTGCGTGGCCGCCGGACCCCTCCTGTCATTGTCCGCGACGCGGGTTGTGTGACGCGGAAATCACCGGAACGCAACCTGGTTTTATCTTTCCTTTCAAACGAGATTAACCACAAACAAAACTTAAATGCGATCGCGGTCAGAGTGTATTATTTACCTTGTTACGTTTTTTTTCTTCTTCTTTTATTTAAAACTCCTCATATTTCACAAGCAAACATTTCTTTTTATTAGGTACACAACACAATAGAATAATGATTACTGCAAATTTACATACGTGTAATCTTTTTTTCTTTTTTTCTTTCTCGTGTAAGGAGTTGTACGAACATAGATTCTCAAATTATACACAGAGTCAGAATACTCATTTGTCATCAAGAAAACGTATTCTGGTAAAGAGAAGTCTGGTTACATGCGAGGCAGGAGTAAATCTGAGGGGGATGGATGTGTGGGGCTATATATATATATATATATATATATATATATATATATATATATATATATATATATATATTCTTTTCTTTTTCTTTTACACTATTCGCCATTTGCCGCGTTAGCGAGGTAGCGTTAAGAACAGAGGACTGGGCCTTTGAGGGAATATCCTCATCTGGCCCCCTTCTCTGTTCCCTCTTTTGGAAAATGAAAAGAAAAAAAAAACGAGAGGGGAGGATTTCCAGCCCCCCGCTCCCTCCCCTTTTAGTCGCCTTCTACGACACGCAGGGAATACGTGGGAAGTATTCTTTCTCCCCTATCCCCAGGGATATATATATATATATATATATATATATATATATATATATATATATATATATATATATATGCGCTACCTCGCAAACGCGGGAGACAGCGACAAAGTATTAAAAAAAAAAAAAAAAAAAATATATATATATACTCTACACCCCCCCTCCTTGTGGACGAGCGTACGACCCTTCAGCACGGCAGCACGACTTTTGACCATGATAGTACGACCACTGAGCACGACAGCACAACAACCCTTGAGCACGATACTTGATCACGACGTTTACGACCCTTGAGATGATCGGTAAGTCCCTTGAGCACGGCTGTTCGACTCTTGAACACTAAGGTACGACCCTTGAGCACGACGTTACTGCATTTGGATACAGCACGATGACCTGTCGTCTCACCTGGCCCTTAAGTGTTAGGACAAGGGCCAGGGCAATCAAACCTTTTGTACTTAAGGACTGAACACGTCGTGCTCAAGAGTAGTATTCAGGGGGATATACGAACCAACCAGCGAAGCCTCATGAAGCAATTGTGGCGTGTGGTGGGGGCCAGGGAGGATACGTAGTAATGCCGACACCACAGCTAAGGGGCTCGTTAGGTTTACGATCGGTCTCTGGACACCGCCATTACCTCCCCAACCCCTAACTCTCATTCGCATAGCTGCCACCCCGTCCCCCCAACTAATGCAACTCCAAGAGGAAGGGACGGCAAGGAAAAGGACCACTGAATTCAGAGCAGACAGGTTAACAGTGTATAAATACTGAGATTATATGTATGTATATATATATATATATAATGTGTATGTGCGTGTGCGTGTGCGTGTGTGTGTAAAGAGAAAGGAGAAAGATGAATGAGTTAATCAGGGCTCCGTAAGTGTCTGCAGACCTGACTCTTAATAGTAGCGAAAGAGAGGTTAGAAGAAGATAGAATAAAGGGAATTCCACAGTCTCGCATCTCCGGTCAAGCAGGAATCATCATAACGGTCAATCCTCGTCTGGTCACTCACCGCCCAGAAACTATGGACAGCAACAGCCAGACGCGTGCCACGGGTCCAGGCCTTGCTGGCTGCGACACATGGCAAACAGATTATGAGAGAAGTGGCCAGGACGGTACCTGTAGAACAGGGGGAGGTCAGCAACCTCTCGAGGAACAGGAAGGGTTGGTTGCAGGGAGGCGATGCCTGGAGCATTAAGGAGACGGATGGCTTTTGATTCCACTCTCGCTAATAAGGAAGAGGATGAAGAACCATCCCAGCTATGTGAGCTGTCTGGGAAGCTGACTCTGTGATGCTGATCATGTGGAGTTTCCAACGCAGGGAGATAAGATATGTTTGTGCTCAACGTGTCTATGTTGTGCCCTAGTGATGTAATCAAATGGCCTAAGACAAATCGTAGTAAACAATGAATTATCAAAATTCTTTCACTAATAACGAAATATGAAAGTCCAGCTGAGCAACACTTACTTTTACACACACACACACACACACACACACCAAGAACAACCAGGCAAAACCTACAGCGAAACAACGAAAGCAAAAAACATATGATAAGTCTAACCTCATCATTTACTACAAGAACCAAAATGTCAACAAACTACACATGCAAAACAACAACATAACTCTGAACACTGAACCTCTGCAACATAACTGAACACTGAACCTCTCCAACATAACTGAACACTGAACCTCTGCAACATAACTGAACACTGAACCTCTCCAACATAACTGAACACTGAACCTCTCCAACATAACTGAACACTGAACCTCTGCAACATAACTCTGAACACTGAACCTCTGCAACATAACTGAACACTGAACCGCTGCAACATAACTGAACATTGAACCGCTGCAACATAACTGAACATTGAACCTCTGCAACATAACAGAACACTGAACCTCTGCAACATAACTCTGAACACTGAACCTCTGCAACATAACTCTGAACACTGAACCTCTGCAACATAACTGAACACTGAACCTCTGCTACATAACTCTGAACAATGAACCTCTGCAACATAACTCTGAACACTGAACCTCTGCAACATAACTGCACACTAAAACTCTGCAACATAACTCTGAACACTGAACCTCTGCAACATAACTGAACACTGAACCTCTGCAACATAACTGAACATTGAACCTCTGCAACATAACTGAATACTGAACCTCTGCAACATAACTCTGAACACTGAACCTCTGCAACATAACTCTGAACACTGAACCTCTGCAACATAACTCTGAACACTGAACCTCTCCAACATAACTGAACACTGAACCTCTGCAACATAACTGAACACTGAACCTCTGCAACATAACTGAACACTGAACCTCTCCAACATAACTGCACACTAAACCTCTGCAACATAACTCTGAACACTGAACCTCTGCAACATAACTGAACAATGAACCTCTGCAACATAACTCTGAACACTGAACCACTGCAACATAACTGAATACTGAACCTCTGCAACATAACTGAATACTGAACCTCTGCAACATAACTCTGAACACTGAGCCTCTGCATCATAACTGAACACTAAACCTCTGCAACATAACTCTGAACCTCTGCAACATAACTGCACACTGAACCTCTGCAACATAATTGAACAATGAACCTCTGCAACATAACTCTGAACACTGAACCTCTGCAACATAACTGAACAATGAACCTCTGCAACATAACTGAACACTGAACCTCTGCAACATAACTGAACACTGAACCTCAGCAACAGAACAATACAATCGAGCAATTCTCTTGCCTCACTGGGAAACACGTTGTTATGACCCGCACAACACCTGACGCCTCACACCACACGTTCAGGAAGACGTGAGAGAACGTCATTACATCTTCCTGAATCGACATCATCCAGCCATATACACGGGAATGATTATGTCCTGCAAAGCTCAGACACGATGCACATGACAGATGCGAACTACCCTCCGTGAAACAATCAAATACCAAACTACTCTTCTCAGATTACATGCACAGCCCTCGAGGACCAAGCCTACAACATATATCACCTTCACTGCACCCCCTCCCTTCACCCGTCCCTCTACAGGCAGCTGTCCCCTCCCTCATCATCTTATTCTAATGTGTCTTATCATTGCATCATGTTCACTGCTAACTGTATTATGACGTAGTCTTGTTCTTTAGTATATCATAACTCATCGGCAGATGATGATGTGTGTATCTCATGAAACATCCCAGATAAATATGTAAACCTACAACTCCCTCCTAACTCCTTCCCTCTCTTTCGTTGGGTATCGCTTTTTATGTTCTTTCAATACCTGCTTGCCTGGTACACTCACTACCTATAACTTCAATGACCGTGACCATCACTAGTTATCAATAGATACACCATCAAACATTTAGAAGTCGAGGTAACGATGGTACTTTTACACAGCCCTTCACAACGAAAGCTCCAAGAATCCGAATCCATCAGTGGTGGCACTACAAACCTCACTTGGCCCCCTTCTCTGTTCCTTCTTTTGGAAAATCAAAAACGAGAGGGGAGGATTTCCAGCCCTCCGCTCCCTCGCATTTCAGTCGCCTTCCACGACACGAAGGGAGTACGTGGGAAGTATCCTTTCTCCCCTATCCCCAGGGATGATATATATATATATATATATATATATATATATATATATATATATATATATATATATATATATATATATATATATATATATGTATGTATATATATATATAGTGGGTATGTTCTTGTAACAATAAAGTATCAACAATCACAATGTTTTTTAGATAAGTTTTAATAGCTTTGAGTAGAACTGTCTAGTTGTTTTGAAATGTATATTTCAACGTAAGGATATTTAATTATGAACTAGAATTTTGATTCTTGACTAGGAAATTCTGTCTCTGTTGAAATTTGTAAGTCACGTTATAATGTATTTTAGATAAAGTAGGATATTCAGAAATTATCAATTTTCTTTATTCGTCCTCGATTAGTCATTTCACGTTGGGATGTTGCGATATATATTTTTCAAGGAACATTATGTATCTAATGCTTCTAACAGAAACTCATGATGTATATATTACACTTATATCATCTATTATCTACAGGCCCTGGTGATGGTATATCTAATTGCCAAAATGTTGGCCAAGAAAACTAAAGATGTTCAACCAAGCCCTGGTGAATATTATGCTGTTACGACTGTGTTTTCCAAGCAACAGATCCATTGTTAATATATATATATATATATATATATATATATATATATATATATATATATATATATATATATATATATATATATATACACACATATATAAATATATATATATATATATATATATATATATATATATATATATATATATATATATATATATATATATATATATCTTTCTTTCTTTTCTTTCAAACTATTCGCCATTTCCCGCATTAGCGAGGTAGCGTTAAGAACAGAGGACTGGGCCTTGAGGGAATACCCTCACCTGGCCCAATTCTCTGTTCCTTCTTTTGGAAAATTAAAAAAAAAACGAGAGGGGAGGATTTCCAGCGCCCCGCTCCCTCCCCTTTTAGTCGCCTTCTACGACACGCAGGGAATACGTGGGAAGTATTCTTTCTCCCCTATCCCCAGGGATAATATATATATATATATATATATATATATATATATATATATATATATATATATATATATATATATATATATATATATATATATATACACACACACACACAAGGCAGCAATTGGTCAGAGTGCGGAATTAGCGACGCTTAATGGTGATATTATATTTCCTGAGAGAGCGGAGGAGGAAGGGGAAGCCAGAGGGGAAGGAGAGAGAGAGAGAGAGAGAGAGAGAGAGAGAGAGAGAGAGAGAGAGAGAGAGAGAGAGAGAGAGAGAGAGAGAGAGAGAATATAGGAAAGAAAAAATAAGATCAGGGGAAGAAGGCAAGGAAGAGACGGCGAGAAGGAAGAGGAAAGAGAGGAGGGAGGAAAGAGAGGTAGGAGGAAGGGTGAGGGAAGATGAGTGAGGGGGAGGGTAAGAGAATGATTAGGGTGGGGGAAAGCAAAAATAGGGAAAGGGAATGGGTAAGGGGAACGCAAAGTTGAGGAAAGGGTGAAGGAAAAGGGGGAGGTAAAGAGAGGAAGAAGGGTAAGAGAAGGGAGAGTAAAGAGGGATAAAGAATGTGAGAAGAAGAGATGTTAAGGTGAGGGAAGAGGAAGGTTTAGGTTAGTGGAAGGGTAGGAGAAAAGAGAAGGGAGAGGGGTAGTGGAACGGTTAGGGTAGAGGAAGATTTAAGGGATAAAAAGTGAAGTAAAAAGGTCGAAGGAAGAGGAAGTACAAGAGAATAGGAACAAACGATCGAAGAGGAAGATGAAGGAAGATAATGAATAAAGCAAGAGGAAAAGTAAGGAAGAATGAAGATGATGAAAGAGAAAACAAAGGGTGAGAAAGAGAATGAAAGAAGACGAATGGTGGGAAAATACGATGTGTAAGAGAAGATGGGTGAGAGTATAGGAGGGGTGAGAGGGGAAGATGGGTGACAGTACAGGAGGGGTGAGAGGGAAAGATGAGAGAGAGTATAGGAGGGGTGAGAGGGGAAGATGGTTGAGAGTAGAAGAGGGGTGAGAGGGGAAGATGGGTGAGAGGAGAGGCAGGAAGAACAAGCGACAGTATAAGACGAATGAAAAGGTAATATGGTGAGAGCAAATGGGTGAAGAATAGGAGAGATCATGATAGTGAATGACCGGAGAGAGAGAGAGAGAGAGAGAGAGAGAGAGAGAGAGAGAGAGAGAGAGAGAGAGAGAGAGAGAGAGAGAGCGTTACAAAGATAAAGATACCATACAGACCCTTGGCAAGGTCCAAGCAAGGTGGTCTGGCTTCAACACTACTGGATACAGTACCAAGATCCGTCGACAGTAAGATGGTTTAGGGCTGGACTAAGGTTAGGACACCAGCACCACACTGTCACTTTACCGTGCAAAGTTAATATTGATCATTAGAAATGTCAAGGATGTGTGGACGGGGATGTGGGTATGCGTTAGAGCACCTTGTACTTTAGGACAGATCTAGATGAATAAGAGTTAGCTTTATAAAGACTGATTTAGATAAATAAGATTTAACCTCATGAAAAGAGATCTAGATAAATGAAAGTTAGCCTTATAACGACTGATTTAGATAAATAAGATTTAACCTCATGAAAAGAGATCTAGATAAATAAAAGTTAGCCTTATAAAGACTGATTTAGATAAATAAGTTTTAACCTCATAAAGATAGATCTAGATGAATAAAAGTTAGCCTCATAAAGACAGATCTAGATAAATAAGATTTAACCTCATAAGACAGATCTAAATAAATCCTGCAGGAAATAGCACACTTATTTATTGTAACTGATAACATACCTGATACTCTACGAGCGTACCCACTTCATGTATCATGTAATGGGGTCAACTTCAGCATGAAAGGACTAAGATGATAATGTAATCATCCAACTTTGTAATATCTGTCCACTGGGATCTAACCGAGGCCCTTTGTTACGTTTGTCATTCTTTCTGTACAACCGCTCACGCTATGAGCACGGCATGCATAATACATAAGCTTGAATGCCACCTCAACTTAGTCACTATATCAAAGCTTCTACTTGCTGTTGCCTCGTACTACTTCTTTTCCTACTTTATCTTAAATCGTTTCCAGTGGTTTTAGCAAATTTCTATGCATTCGTCGCCAAGTCTCTCTCAAAAAAAAATGTATGATTGATATTTGCTATATCTATGGGGGGGGAGAGAGAGGGGGAGAGAGAGAGAGAGAGAGAGAGAGAGAGAGAGAGAGAGAGAGAGAGAGAGAGAGAGAGAGAGAGAGAGAGAGAGAGAAGTATGAAAGAATAATTTCGAGTGTGAAAGTAAATTTGATGTACAGTTTCTAAGTGATGGACCAACTTTGGGGTGCGGTTTAGAATAGAGATACAATCATTTTTTTTAGCAAAACATTTGTTCAATATTTTGCTCCTTCTGACAAGATCGGTTTCCTATCTGTTCCAAGGATCTTAGATTATCCCTTCTCCTTTTCTCTATTCTTTTGTTTGTATATATTTCATTCACGGTCTGGCCTCAGTGAAGACTTCCGTCTGTGACTGGGGTCTATGACTTGCACATTATGCAACCTAAACTAGATGAAATCCTCTTGTTCCTGACCATATAACAGATTATTCAATATCAAAAGAGAAGACTTTAACTCTCTAATGGTAAATATCAGTTCAAACAGACTATATTTAGAGCTGTCGGTGGCTTTGTTTACCCTAAGGATAACCCCCCCAATAATCAAAATTTGCTCTAGTTAACTAGACGGTTATAAACAGTATTGATAAACCCAAAGTAAGAAATCTCTTTATCTACTCTACCCATAATCAACTCCATTGCAATCTACACGGAGTGGATCAGTGCATGCATGCACCTGTTATGTGGTCATGACTTCTACAGACATCAGGTTCACACTCCCAGTTACACGGACGGGCAAGGGACAAACCCTTTAAGTGAACTAACCTGACAACTCATGCTCCTTCTAGCATTGTCAGGCTGCCATGTATTCATCAGTTGCCAATGGCCCATCAGAGACGCCAGGCACAAATCGAGAGAGAGAGAGAGAGAGAGAGAGAGAGAGAGAGAGAGAGAGAGAGAGAGAGAGAGAGAGAGAGAGAGAGAGAGAGAGAGATTCTGGGGTCACCTTCATTAATGGTATAACTCAATTGACTGGGTCGCTTGTTGAAGGTAAGAAAAACAAAATGTAACATTGATCACAGATGAAGTAAACCCAATGTATATGTTATACATTCTGAGAGACAGAACAAATGTGTGTCATATATACATTATGAGAGGTTTAACATTCCGAAATGTTTAATGTATATCATACATACATATCATATGAATTCTGAGAAGTATAACACATCCATTTTGAGAGGTATAACAAATATATATCATACACATTTTTGAAGGTCACCCACAGGGCGTCACATACAGTTTAGGAAAGTCATGTACAAGGATGTCACAGACAGTTTAGGAAGGCCATGTATAGGGTGTCACAGAAGGTGTCACAGGCAGTTTAGGAAGGTCATGTATAGGGTGTCACAGAAGGTGTCAAAGACAGTTTAGGAAGGTCATGTATAGGGTGTCACAGAAGGTATCACAGACAGTACAGGAGGGTCTTATAGAGGGCGTCACAGAAGGTGTCACAGACAATTTAGGAAGGTCAGGAAGGAAGCCAAGGAGAGGATGCCTCAGACAATTTACGGAAGGCATTTTGAGTGTATCACAGACACTGTGGGGGAGTTATGGGGTCGGTGTCATAGAAAGCTTCAGGAAGACGTGAAGAGAATGCAACAGTGGTGGTGTGCCACACACAGTTTAGAAAGAGGAATTTTGAGGGAGTCCCAGGCAATTTAGCAGAGGAAGAATTACGTAAAATAGATCTAAACAAACGCCCGCCACACACAGGGAGTGACGTCTGTGGTTAAGGGAGGTAAAAGAAATGCCAAAAGGAGAACACAGTGAGAGACAAAGACACAGAGACAAGACAGAGGACAAAGAAGGGAGATAAAACAAGAACACTGATATGGAAGAAGCATGATTAAACATTCAGTGACAGGAGGACGACTGGAGGGAAAAAAAGAGGGGAGATAGAGGAACCTGAAACAGAGGGTGAGGGGAGAGACGTGATAAAAGAGGGCAGGATAACCAGGGGACCAGGGGAGCTGTCTGGCTCCCACCCTCGTGTCTTGGGAGCACCTCTTGACTTTGCTGAATGTGTGTTTGTGGCTGTGACAAGTGACGTGTGTGTGTGTGTGTGTGTGTGTGTGTGTGTGTGTGTGTAAGTGTGTGTGTGTGTGTATGTGTGTGTGTGTGCGTGTGTGCGATCACCTTTTTTTACTGTACGAGGAAGAAGTGGGGTCCCATCTCATGCACTTTCTATCCTACCATACATCTCTTTAAATTTCAGTATGCTGTTGACATATAGTCTCGTGGCTCAGGGTATTCCATTCATCCACTACTTGTATACTATAAAAGTAACAAGTTTCTTACTTTCATTCCAGGGACCTATGGTTGATGTATCCTAACACCTTTCGAAGAACTGTTCCCCGCTGACATCATCCAATTGGTTTAGAAACTGAAAGGCTATGATCTTCTTTTGTCTATGATAAATCATTTTGAGGCACTGAACCTTTCCTAGTGACCCAGATCTCTTTACTCCGATACCATCCTTGTTGCCCACCTCTGGACCTTCTCTATTACTTCTTTGTGCTTCTTTAAGGGCAGTGACCAAACTTGAAAAGCATTTCTAGTTTTGGTATGAAGTAAGATACGAAGTAGGATAATGATGATGATGATGATGATGATAATGATGGTGATAACAATATAATGATAATAATGATGAAAACAATAATGATAAACGCATCAGAAACTCCCAGCGGCAACCAACCAACAACCAAAACCCAACTCACGATGACAACCAGCATCCAACCAACAAACAGCATCCAACCAACAAACAGATCCCAACCAACAACCAGCGTCCAACCAACAAACAGATCCCAACCAACAAACAAATCCCAACCAACAACCAGCATCCAACCAACAAACAGATCCCAACCAACAACCAGCGTCCAACCAACAAACAGATCCCAACCAACAAACAAATCCCAACCAACAACCAGCATCCAACCTACAAACAGATCCCAACCAACAACAAGAATCCAACCAACAAACAGATCCCAACCAACAAACAGCATCCAACCAGCAAACAGCATCCAACCAGCAAACAGCATCCAACCAACAAACAGCATCCAACCAACAAACAGATCCCAACCAACAAACAGCATCCAACCAACAAACAGATCCCAACCAACAAACAGCATCCAACCAACAGACAGATCCCAACCAACAGCATCCAACCAACAAACAGATCCTAACCAACAACCAGCATCCAACCAACAACCAGCATCCAACCAACAAACAGATCCTAACCAACAAACAGATCCCAACCAACAACCAGCATCCAACCTACAAACAGATCCCAACCAACAAACAGATACCAACTAACAACCAGCATCCAACCAACAACCAGCATCCAACCAACAAACAGATCCCAACCAACAAACAGATCCCAACCAACAACCAGCATCCAACCAACAAACAGATCCCAACCAACAACCAGCATCCAACCAACAAACAGATCCCAACCAACAAACAGATCCCAACCAACAACCAGCATCCAACCAACAAACAGATACAACAACCAATATCCAACCAAAGCCAATACCCAATCAACATCCAGCAAGCAATCAACGACCAATACCCAAAAACAGCCAGAACCAATCCATCAATCAAGACACATCCAACTACCATCGCTCAACCTACAACCACCACCTAATCAACAATCAGCACCCAATCAACAACCAGCAGCCAACTAACGAACAACACACAACTAACAACCAGCACCGAACCAACAGTTAGCATACGATCAAGAACCAGCACTCAAACAGCAACCACCAACCACCATCCAACCAAACACAGGCATCCAAACAACAACTCCAACCTCTCCACCACTACAATCCCCCCTTCCTCTTCTATGTAACCAAACCAACAAAATCACCAATGCGAGATGTGTTTGAGTGTAAAAGCTACAAAAAAAGAAGCATAAAACGAGGACAATTACGAGTACCACAAGGCAAAGCATGAAACACATTCATAACAGTGATACGAAAAGAATTTCAGGGGACGCTGAGGTGGGCTTAACCTGCCATCTGGTGTTGAAAAGTATCCTTCTTCCCGGACAGGACCCCTGGCGCTACTGAAAATATGTGTCCAGGACTTACACGCGACCCGGGGGCAACTGAATGAACAGGACATAAACATTTGTTTGTCCCGCTGTGTCTGACTAAAGACTCCCATCAGTCATACTAGGATCTTCCAGCGTGCAATTGTTTCATGTCATATAATTCCGTTCTTAGTATTCAGTTTTAAATTATCTATTGTCTAGATATGAATAGACAAAGCATTTCAATAAGAGTATGGATAAGGGACACCATATCTAGGGGTAGGTGGAGGAGAGTAGAAAGGATATAAGGATGCAATACGTCCACCCAGAAACAAGTAAAAAAAAAAAAAAGAAGGATTATGTAGATATTACGTTCATCGGCTGACGGGGAAATATGAGTGAGCTGGGAAAAAGGAAACTGTTCTCGGTGGTCATACATAACACGGCAAGTGTATTTTGAATACTCATGGTATTAATGGTTTCTCACCCAAAAATGTTTCTTGATCTCGAATCCCTGTGTGCAAACGTGGGAAACAGCTAAACCTGGGGTTATATCAGACGAACGTATATCCTCACCAAAGCACAGAGTGTCACAAGTGAACGTAAACAAGTGAGGGTTAAGTTGTGAGCGCCATCCTGACACAACAGCTGAGGAATCAATGGTGAAATATTAGGTTAGATGAACTCCGCTCTTACCCTGACCACCACACCCTCCCCTCCCAGGTACATGACAGAGGTAATGACTAATGATGGTAATAATTATACTTTGGAGAAGGAGCAGTAACAGTAACGTGAGGAACAATAGCAACAGCAACATTGGCTTGAGCAACAACGGAACAGCATCAAGTGCAGCAGGAGCAGCAGCAGCTGCTGCAGTAGGAGCTTCATCAGCACCATCATCATCACCATATCATCATCATCATCTTCACCATCATTATCATCATCACTATCAGCAGCACCACCACCATCATCATCATCACTATCATCATCTTCACCATCATTATCATCATCACTATCAGCAGCAGCAGCACCATTATCATCACCATCATTATCATCATCACTATCAGCAGCAGCAGCACCATTATCATCACCATCATTATCA
Source organism: Panulirus ornatus (assembly GCF_036320965.1). Lineage (NCBI taxonomy): Eukaryota > Metazoa > Arthropoda > Malacostraca > Decapoda > Palinuridae > Panulirus > Panulirus ornatus. The sequence goes on from NC_092226.1 coordinate 23,694,418, forward strand.
TCATCACTATCAGCAGCAGCAGCACCATTATCATCACCATCATTATCATCATCACTATCAGCAGCAGCATCACCATCATCATCATTACCATCATCATCACTATCATTATCATTATCACTATCAGCAGCAGCATCACCATCATCATCTTCACCATCATTATTATCATCACGATCATCAGCAGCAGTACCACCATCATCATCATCACCATCATCTTCACCATCATTATTATCATCACGATCATCAGCAGCATCACCATCATCATCATCATCAACAACAACAACATCTACAGCAAGAGCAGCAGCAACATTAACAGCAACAACAACAGCAACATCAACAGCAACATCAACAGCAACATCAACAATCAAAGGCAGACATTAAGGGGTAAATGATCCCCTGAGCACGACAAGTATCAGTGACGATGACGAAGGACGAGAAGGAAGAATGAGAAGAGAGAAGGATGAAGGAATGTCAGAGGATATAGGGCGAGGGAGAGAGAGAGAGAGAGAGAGAGAGAGAGAGAGAGAGAGAGAGAGAGAGAGAGAGAGAGAGAGAGAGACTACATACTTGTGTATGTATATTTCTATGTGCCTGTGTTTGATTACTATTTGTGTGTTACGGAGAGATAGGTTCACACTTGCTCTATCCCTCTCTCTCTCTCTCTCGAAGACATGCTCACTGTCTTCGTCATCAATCTGTTTTGAAAACTTGAAGGCTGTGATCAGGTCACTGCTCGCTCCTCTATCCAAAGTGGGCAGATTTAAAGCCTCTAACGTTTCCCTGCATTTCATCTTTCTTAATTCTGGTACCATTTTTGATGCGCTCCTCTGAACCTTCTCTAACATCTCCTAGTGCTTATTTAGGAGCGGTGACCAAACCTGATAAACAGAAACTATAATAGTTTTAGCTTTATGATGGGTATGAACAGTTTGTTGAACAACACCCTATCAGTGAAATTGAATGCTATTGTAATATTTGCTGGCAGACAGTCGGTCCCCTCAGATATTCTCCGAAGGTGGGACTCTGGCGACAAGTTACAGACAATGTCGACTACCAAGTTTTTCTCACGCACATATTCCCGCAGCTTACTTCCTGCTAGATGATCATCATGTGTGTGTGTGTGTGTGTGTGTGTGTGTGTGTGTGTGTGTGTGTGTGTTTTCAGTCCATACAATACACACATAACAAAGCCATACCCCGCCACCCGACTTATTCAACCCAGACAGCAGTAGTGCTCTTAATTACTCTCGCTTGTTTTCCTTTGATTACCCTAATTGCTGTCAGCATCTAGATTAATTAGACTGTCTACACCATCGTCATTACTCCAGCCCTGGAGGGGGGTTATCTTCCCTCAATCCAATGTTATCATTACTTCAGCTTTGCTCCAGCAAGAGCCTTATCTTATCTTGATTGTTGCCAGCCTCCATCAAGATTATTAGATACAATTTTAATTTATTTTTCTCTTCCATCTTTATTACCTTGCATATCTCCACTAAGTTCCCTCCTCTCACCATCATAACCCAGTTCATCACCATCACTTATATGAGTTTAATCATTCTCAACAGGATAATCTCCATCAGCTTAATTGGCTTCATTATCCCGGTTCTTCTCAATCAACATGACGCACTGTTCTCATCACCATCTATAACAGATTTACACCATCAGTTTCATCACTTTCAGCTCGTACCAGTTCATCAGGTGACGAGAGACTCCTTGCTTACCTGCACGCATCTTCGCTTCCGTGTGTGTGTGTGTGTGTGTGTGTGTGTGTGTGTGTGTGTCCTCTATACCGCGTAGGTTCTGTTTCCTTATACAGTCACGGCAATAAGGCCCTACATAACCATCTGACACTATAATTCCCACACATCAATCATTTTCATTCAAAATCCATCTTATGGCGTCTCAGGGAAAGCAGACATGACCGTCAGTGTGTTTGTACGAATGTTTCTCATGCACGAACACTCATGTACGGCCATTAGTGTGGTGCAGGTTAAGGTATAATGACAGTTATATGAAATTCGTTCGATGCGCAGTCTGCATACAGTGTTAGTAATCACACTCATTCTATAACGATGATATAAACCATTCGACATATCTATCATGAATATAGAAATTAATCATTTGCAGCAAATGATAGTATCAGTGATCCAGTATTTTATCAGATTGAAAACAAAAGGCATTTACCTAGTAATATATATATATATATATATATATATATATATATATATATATATATATATATATATATATATATATATATATATATACATGATTCACAAATATGCTGGAAGCCACTAAGAAAATGAAACACGAAGATTCGAGCGCTTTCGTGAAAATTCGTATCTTCGGGAACCTACAGAGAAAATCTCTTTATGTTCTGAAGATACGAATTACCATTATCTGTGTTTTTGTATATACTAGATCACACGCACCACTGTTACATCTTGCAGTATATATATATATATATATATATATATATATATATATATATATATATATATATATATATATATATATATATATATAATCAAGCTCGACAGACGTAATTAGTAAAATCCCACAAGACATTATACTGGTGTCTGCTTCGTTTCCAGTGTTGTCCAGTGAGTTGCTAGTGTTCCACCCGCTGCGTCTCAGGCTCTTGGCGCCTGTCAAGGCAACCAGAACACCGGGGGGTCGTCTCTCAGTGTCTCACACTCACTGTGGGGTCCTGCAGGGAACAGGCTTGCCGCACTAACACTAGGCGAGACCAAAGTTCAAGCCCAGGTAGTGTGTGTGTGTGTGTGTGTGTTTGGTGCTGTTTATGAAATATGAATAACTCAGACTCACGTTTTCCTCAACAGTCAGTGTTGTTCTTGGGTTTTCGAGCAGACAGATGCCCGAGAACTGTCATTTTCAAAGACCTTCCCCCAACCAATGACCTCAAATCTAACCAGAGACCTAAAACCAGCCAAGGACCTTAACCCAAGGACGCTCATAAACATGCACCAGTGCATGTGCTTCTGAGAAAGTTCCAGGTAGGCCATGAGACTACGGCATGAGGCTACTGCATACTGCATAAAGCAGCTTCAAGCTACAGTTCACCAGCATGGACACCGTCAACGTGATAAAATCCTCCAGCCGGGTGAAAGAAAAGACTCTTTTTTCCGAACGTAAACACCTTCTCAGCTACCTCAAGCCATCTATGGCTGATGATATGAAAGAAAGCGTGGAAAACTGCCAACTACAAGCACTGCCGGAACTCGGGACACAGGACGGGAAACACACGGGTAGGCAGACGTACAGACAATACGGACAGCACAGTCTCCAGCTACCCAGACGAGAAGCGACACAAACTGCCAGATACCAGCAGAAGGACCGACGCCACTACCCAGTTTCTTCAGCTGCTTGAACTCAGCGCCCGCGAGAAACAAGGCCAACTTTCGTCAAGCAAATTAGACATAAAAAGCACACGGTTATATAACACAAGCCGAGAACAATGGCGAGGACGTGAGTGTCTGGGAAAGTCAAAAGAAAACGATCAAAAGTCTAATACAGGAGGTGGAATAGTTCTTATCCCACCTGCTTACCTCCTCCCACACGTTAACCTCCTGGCCCCCCCCCCCCCCTTCCCACTACCAAATCCACCACCTTCCCACTCCCTCCTTCCCTTCCCTCTCTCCCTTTCCCCTTCTCGTCTCGAAAACCCGGTAAGCCCACCCAAAATATCTGGCCGATATCAATTTGGCCGACGCCGTGAAAGCCATTAGCAGGGATCTCTGTGTACAGTCCCTCCTCGTGTAGGATACGGCGTTCCTTAATGCTCGCCGCGTTCAACTTTATGTTACTTAAATACAGCGTTGGGGGAGCGGGCCGGCCGCCCAAGCCGGTATCAGGCGAGCGATAAATTGTCTGCGGGGCTGTTCTCGCCGTGTGGGGAGGGAGGGAGGGAAGGAGGAGGAGGAGGGAGGAAGGAAATTAGGGACGCATTTGAATAGCAGGCAGGATACGGGAGGGAGAGAAGGAAAATAAGGGGAAAAAAGAATGAGAGATCCCGAACAGGGTGGGAGGGGGAGGGAGGGAGGATAGAAATGAGCGAAATATATAAATGAAACGTAAAAAAAAAAAGATAACAGACAACATTGCAAGAATTGTGAACGTCAGAAGGACTGAGACGGGCAGAATGCTGTAAGGATTTTAAGATACGTTTGGGCGAGAGAGAGAGAGAGAGAGAGAGAGAGAGAGAGAGAGAGAGAGAGAGAGAGAATAGGGGCCGGAGAAAGAAAAAAAAAAGACGAGAGTTGCGTATAAGGAGTTGGCGTGTAAGGGACCGAGAAAACAAGACGTGAGAACAACAATTACTGGCCAAATGCAGGAAAGTGGGAAGTAGGCAGAGCGAGGAGAATACGCGCGAGATCCACAGACAGATACCTGTCATGCAATCCATGTTGGGTCCTCATGATACATCGTTCCAAACCCACATATAATACGGGAAAGAAAAATATTGGACAGCTGAGTAAAGAATAACCTCAAAATTTGTTCGAGAACATATTACCCCAAGACAGAAAACGGGAATAGCACTGGGCCGTAGGGAGAAGAAACGAGACAACGTGTCCGTCTGCCTGTATGTGTCGCTGACCAATCGGACACGAGACACCACCACTAAGTCTACTCGCGTCGTCCTACAGGTTTCCGAAACTAATTTTCATCGCCGACAATCTCCAACCCGCGTGTATGGTACCGCCCTGGGGCATTGCGAGACCATCTCACTCACATGAGAGATTCTCCTGCTCATTAAACTTGAACGTAGCGATGATACACACCCTCCACAAACGATGGAATATAAAATAAAACATAAATAACCTCCTAACGTCAGCTCCGCCACCCGCGAGAATTGATCGCCATGGCCTCATTTGTAAGACTTCACACCTAATCTGGCATCCTGGCCTGGGATTGGCTGGCGAGGTGTGGCCCGGCCTATCACAGGTGACGCCGAGGTGTGAGATTTCGCGCCATTGGTCTGGGCTCGGCCAATCGCGTCAAAGGAAACATATGAAGGTGTTTTCAGGTGTCGCTAAGTTTGTTTTTCCTTGTTTACCCGCCGACAACCACATTGCTCTCAAAATGGGGGACGTTTTTCTACTCCCGTCTGGCTCCGTGGTGGACTGATGAGCTTCCCTCCTCCTCGCGGGATTGTTTATTTCAGGGCGAGGGATGTGAAACATCTCTGGGATGACGTCATGTGAGCGCTCATGTTAACGGCTTTTATGTAAAGGTCAAGTGGTTTGCTGAGGCCGAAAATTTGATGTTACGGTGGGTGCCTTGGTTTACTGATGACTCTCTCTCTCTCTCTCTCTCTCTCTCTCTCTCTCTCTATATATATATATATATATATATATATATATATATATATATATATATATATATATATATATCACGATATTCATAGCCCTGACGTAAAATAAACGGAAAAAACAGGTTTGCGGAACGTAAACAAGAAAGTTAGACTAAGAGAAATTCATACGCCATTAATCTAGTGAGCACGGCAGTACAATCTACTTTAGCACGGTAGTACGACCCGTGTGCACGGCGTGCCGATCCCTGGATACGACGGTACGACCCATGGGTATGAATGGCCTAGTCTTTTGACCTGGTCGGTCGCACAGTCGTGCTTACGGGCCGTCATACCGTCGTGCTTAAGGGCCGTCGTACCATCGTGTCCAAGAGTCGTACCGTCGTGTCTCTGGGTTGTACCTTCGTGAACAGGAGTGTCACAACGTAGGCAGGAGTGGTGCAAGGTGCTGGCGTGGTGAGGACAGGAGGAGGGTGCCAAGAACATTGTGTAGCCACGAGGACCAGGGTGTTGGGGGAGGGATGGAACGGACCATCTCAGAACCGTAATGTATACAGATGCACACAACGAGATCACTGTCTCTTAATCGATCGAAATGTGGGTGGAAAAAAGAAAGAAAAAAAGAAATATGTAATTCAAGACCCATATATAACACAATTCTTTTTCAATTTGTCTCAAAAAATTCATAATCCATGGCACTTACATTTACATATAAGTGAAATAAGATACACAAAAATATCGTTACAGTTTCCCCATTTACAAAACGTACACTGGAATTTTATTTTGCGTGGCGATGATTTACAAAATATACAGCAGGTTTATTTCGCCCCAACTGCTAAAATATTTTCTTTCGGGCACACCTGGTCCACAACTGTGCTTCCGAAATCCTTGTTAATTAATGTATACATGGCATGGATTCCTAATTCACTACCTGCTTCCACAAATACCAGCCCCATGCTAATTAAATTATAGGCAGCAGATTATTGAGAGCTCATTAGAAGAGGCTAATTATAGGCAGCTCATTACAGGTAATTCTTAGCTAGAATATTATTTACGAGAGTAGTCAAAACTCGGAACAATTCTGTTGTGAAATTTTTCTCGATTTTCATATTTGATGCACTGGTTCTGGGGGTTCATATTTCATGCACTGGTTCTGGAGGTTCATATTTCATGCACTGGTTCTGGGGGTTCATATTTCATGCACTGGTTCTGGAGGTTCATATTTCATGCACTGGTTCTGGGGGTTCATATTTCATGCACTGGTTCTGGAGGTTCATATTTCATGCACTGATTCTGGGGGTTCATATTTCATGCACTGTTTCTGGGGGCTCATGTTTTAAAGAACTGGTTCTGTAGGTTCATGTGTGAAGCAGTAATTCCAGAGGTTCGTTTATGAAGCCCTGGTTTGTGCGAGCCATATCTGAAACACTGGTTCAAGAGGATCGTATTTGAAACACTTGTTCTGAAGCTTCATGTGTGAAAAAGCTGCTCTTGGAGTTTGCTCATGGGAAGGACAGTTAACAGAACAAATGGACCTCCTTCACCTGGAAGCTGGAACAGACACAGCTCCATTACCTGACGACTGGATCAAATGGAGCTCCTTCACCTGGAAGCTGGAACAGACACAGCTCCATTACCTGACGACTGGATCAAATGGAGCTCCTCCACCTGGGTGCGGGAACCAACAGAGCTTCTTCACCCGAGAGCTGAAACAGTCGAAGCTCCTCTATCTAGGAGCTGGAATTAAGGAATCTCCTTCAAACTGGGACATGGAACGAACAGAGCTCCTTCACCTGGAAGATGGAACACACAGTGCTCCTCACAACCTAGAAGCCTGAGGAAACGAAGCTCCTTCAACTGGGAGCTGGAATAAAGGGGTCCCTTGCACCTGTGACCCGGAACAAACGAATCTCCTTCACCTTGGAGCTCGAGCAAAGCAATTACATTTAACAAAGGAGTAATGTAACACGAGACTAAGTTATTGGGATGGACATGAATGTCTCCACTGCCTATGTAATTGGTGGCAAGTACAACAATGGTTACTGTAATCGTGTTACCAAGATGTTAGACTTAAAAGTATGTTTGTATTTTGTTTACACTATTTACGACACTAAATGACTGGCAAGTGTATTTATGTTCTTGTACATAAGTATGTTAAGTATGCACGAAATAAATGTGCAGAATTATAGTTTGATCCATTTATTACTTTTTATCCATTTATTACTCTGAGAGAATTTGAATACATTGATGAAATTCTGTACTTAGTAAACCAAATTGAAAATCATCTACAAAATTTTATAATTTCTCTGTAAAAATTGATATAAGGCCAACAGATTACCACAAGCATATTTCTGAGATATAGACACACAAATTTCATCTCAGTCCCTTGACGATCTTGAGTTAATTTCATAACAAACAGACACACACACCGCACGGACGAGCAGGTGAAGAGCAATAAACTTTCCAATCGCTTCGTGGCTCAGATAACAGTGACGTTACCCATGAATATCTTATACAGGAAGACAGTGTAAGCATACATACGTACCAAATACTCAACCAATGTAAAGAGGCGAAAGAGGACTTTATATTTTTTCGCGTCTGCAAGTGCTTCCACAGATGCATCAAACAAACATGTAATACAATGTAACACATGTAAATTCAAAAGTAAACATCAACAAAGTGAATACAAGAAGGAAGTAACGAAGCCATCTACAAATATTTACAGGAAATGAAAAAAAAAAATGACATTATAAGGTACTGGAGAAATTGTACTGTAGGGGGTTGGAGTTCCACTTTTTTTGTTCATAGAAACTCCGAGCACTGTTGACGTGGGAGGAGGCTTTCTCTGGGCACGGGTGATATAGTCTACTGTACTCCTAAATGTCTTCAAGAGGTGGAAGGTCTTACGACATCAAAAGCTCAAGTTTCCCTAGCGCAGACGAATCTCCCTCAACCACAATACAAAAAATTGCACCAGCCATCAATACACGATATTGTTATGAGGAGTATTTCTATGCAACGTACGTATAGAAATACTGAACTGTTCCTGATGTTACTAGAAGTTATAGCTCATCAATTTACGAAGAAGGAGCGAACTCCATGTCTGTCTGGATTGAAAATCATAAGTTGCAACGACGAAAATGACGTAGGCACGATGAAGAGCAGTGCCCTGAAGCAATGAACCGTCTTGTGTTCATATGTTCCGTGTGACATCCACCAGACACCTCACAGTATACAGAAAGTCTGCCTGTGTGAGACTAAGATTCCTGTTCAGTAGCTGGAAAACGTCTTCTCAGCACAGAGCTCGTGTGGAGTACTGCTAAGTCGAAAGCAGTTCGACTAATTAGCTCATCCTCAGAACTTGACCCAGTTGCCTTACGCCACATTGTTGGTTCTCTTTCCTTCTTCTGTAGATATCACTCTGGTTTTTGCTGCCCAAAATTGGCTACTTGTGTACTCTCGTCGGTATAGACACCATGTAAATATTCGGCGAGCCTCTGAGTCACTTGATTACAGCGTGGCTCTCACTCATGGTCGAGAAGTTGTAACATCTGTTTTTTTTTTCTCTACACAGCTAAGCTTTGGAACCCTTTACCTTCTGATGCCTTCACTGAGAGCTAAGTCCTCCTCCTTTTTAAGAGGCAGGGTGTTCCACTTCCTCGAAAACTCTCTGATCATTTTTCCTCCTCTCTCTACATTTCTCTATCTTTTTCGCCCATCTTTTATCTCACGTGGGGCCTGGCCTCGAAGAGGACTTTAGTCACATAACAAGGACTTATAAAAAAAATACACATATACCAATCAGGTTATGTACTTGAGATATTAATTTTACACCGACTCACTTGTATCGGTGGCTATAACAAGCAATTCTGTATCCAGAGTGCCACGATTTACAGCAAGAGTTTGCAGTCTAAGAAACACTGGTCCAGGAAGGCAAGACCACTCCATCATTAACTGTCCAACCCCTTCGTCTGGCGGGTCCACCGTCCCTGCTGGTACACACACACGCCTCACCAGCTGGTCTTTGTCCCTTCGCTTGGATTCGTCAGGAGCGCTGGAGCTTTTCATTGTTATTTTCTCGGCACAAAAGACAAAGGCTCGAGTTTACTGTCTGCTGTGAGGGCGCAAGAAAGGCCCCACATTTAGTCTATCCTTAACACCGGGTGAGGAGCACGACCTTCTTATGATCATTAAACTGATGGCTATTAGAAACAGAAGTTTCTCCAACATCACACGAAACAAAAGGAAGAATATAATACCACAAACAGAATCATTTACCATCATTTCTATCAAACTCGTAGAATATACAGCATTTACCCGTATATCACGTGTGGTATACTTCTTAAAGCATTCTAAAATATGTAGTTTAATCCTTGGGAAAACTGCCTGTGTAGTGCAGTTGTATAAAGACGAGACAAAAAAGAAATTGCTTGAATTTCGGGAATGTAAGTCGGTTCAGTGTACGTGGTGAACTGTACCTGGTGACTGAGAGGGCTAGTGTGGACTTAAGTGTTTAGCAAAATGTGAGAAATACTTGTAAAAAGACAGAGACTTGTGTGGCATTTAAGCATCCGGAGACAGAACATGACAGGGGTTAACAGAGAAGCCTTGAGGAGGGTGCTAAGAATATATGGTTTGGGAGGAAAGCTACTGGGGTGCAGTGAGCCACAAGGCTACGCTACGTCCGTTGAAGTGAGAATTTCCCAAATGAAACTCTACACAGTTTCTTCAAATGGCGATAATAAAGCCTTGCCTCATTTCAGTGAATCCTATCATTAATACTTTATATCTGGTAGAGTTCATTTTCAGTGTCCTTGTTCCGCACTGGAACCTTAATTTTCTTCAGTAATTCTCTGACCATGTCTACCAGTGATACGGGCCTACAAATCCGCCTGTTTTCCCTACCGTCTATCTTAAAAGCAGGCATAACATTTGCTCTTTTTCATTCCCTTGGCATAGATTCCTCTTTATCGACTTCTGAAGAGCCACGGTAGTATGAGGACCGATCTTGCAGTCGTGTTAAGCATACAGGCCGATTTATGCTTAGGTCCATATGCCTAGTGATAATCTAGATCCTTTGTAGTTCAAATCATACCTTGCTTACCTGCCTCAGTGCTTTCCATGGTCTTTCCGTACCTCATCCAGGAACTGACGAGGGTTTGCCCTTCCCATGCAGAGTGTAGTGCATTAATCCGCAAAAAAACCACCTCACATACTTCCATCCATGTTTCTCCAGCCCTTCCCACCGAGTTCTTCATTATCATTAACCGACCATATCCCTCCAGACATATTTATGGAATAGTTAAGAATTCTTCTTTGTCCTGACTACAGTCCTGTATTTTTTTTCTTTCCAAATACCTCAGGCTGTCTTTCTTCTTTTGCCGTGCGCATTCTGTGTTCTGCCTCCATTTAGATGCTGCGTGGTCCGCCCCGCCCTCTCTGTATCATCTTGGAAGTACGCGCCATCCCCAACCTTTACTGCTAATCCTTATTTCTTTGCTGACGTGAGTGGGATCGGAACCTACGTAAATAGGGGCAGAGGTTCGTCCCTGGCGAGTAAAGAAAAGAGCCGGAGACACGAAGACGACGACTGGGCTGGAGAAGAGGAGAACTAGTGGGATAAAGAAATCGTCGAGGGAAGAGGCGAAAAATAATGAAACATAGAAGAGTGTCATACATGAAAATCTAATGAGACGAAGAGAGAACCAAAGAACAATTTGATGAAGGAAGGAAACGATAATGATAATGGACTAGTACAAGAAGAGAAAGGGAGAGAATGAATGGGTAAACGCAGTTAATATTAGAGAAGGGAGAAGAGAAGACAGAAGTCAAGAAGAGGGAGGGATGACGTAGAGTGGAGGAAAGACTAGGTGAGGTGAATTAAGCAAAGAAGACACGCAGGTTAATGGTTACAGTCCGGAAGAAGATGATTGGGAATTTTTAAAGGAACGAAGGACGAGGGACGTGCAGACATAATGATAAAATAAAAGACAAAAGAATGAGAGGAAGGAAGGACGAGAAGAAGAGTTTAGCTGCTTTATATGCCTGTGATATCGAAGAATTCAAAGATACTTATAAATATATATATATATATATATATATATATATATATATATATATATATATATATATATATATATATATATATACTACAAGAGAAATGAATAAAAAAGAGAGAGAGAAAGAAGAAGAGACATGGGCTATGGACGGATGGCGTGTGAATGAAACACAAGGGGACAAAGAGAGATGGAGAAACACTGGCAACAAAGAAGGAAGAAAGAGGGAAAAAAAGATCGAGTAAGGAGGAGGGAAGTGGGAGGGCTTGGAGGGAGAGAATGTAGAGGGTCGGGTTTCCTGGTCGCGGGCCCCCTCCCAGCATGTGTACCTTGCAACAGGATCTTCACGTTGCAAACTGGGAGGGGGCGCTGCGTGCAGGTCGGTGGGATGGGAGGGAGAGGAGAGGTGGGACGGGGAGCAGCGTGGAGGACGACGGGATGGGAGTGAGAGGAGAGGTGGGACGGGCCGCTGCTCGGAGAATGACGGGATCGGAGGGAGGCAGGAGGGGAGGAGGAGGGAAGGTAAGCTGCGTGGAGGATGGTGGAATGGTTGGAAGGGGGAGAGGAGAGGTGGGAGGGAAAGTTGTGATGGAGGACAGCGGGATGGGAGGGAATGAGGGAGAGGAGATGGGGGAAGGAGCATTGTGTGGAGGACAGCGGAATGGGAGGAAGGCGTGGGAGAGGGCGATGCGTGGAGGACGACGTGGTGAGGAGAAGAGGGAGAAAAGAGATGGGAAGGGGCGCTGTGTGGGAGGGAAGGGGAGAGATGTAAGAGGAAGAATATATGGGAAGGGCAAGTAACAGGACAAAGTTATCTGCTGTTCTAACCTATCCCATCGTAGAAATACGATGGGATAGGGTGGACGCCACTTGGAAGATGGAATGGGAGGGAGGACAAGAATACAGGTGTGAGGGAAGCCACATGGAGGCAATGGGATGGGAGGGAGACAAGAAGAGAGGTGGGAGGGGGATCCACATGGAGACGATGAGATGGAAGGAAGGGCGGCAGGAGAGGTGGGAAGGGCGCAACGTACAGAACGGCGGAACGGAGGGAGGGGATCAAGAATAAGGAACAAGAGATGATGAATAACAAGAGAGATTACACAGGGATGAACATGATACGGGAACTAGTTAATAGGATGACAGGAGTAAGAGAGAGAGAGAGAGAGAGAGAGAGAGAGAGAGAGAGAGAGAGAGAGAGAGAGAGAGAGAGAGAGAGAGAGAGAGAGAGAGAGAGAGAGAGAGAGAGAGAGAGAGAATCAATAAAGATAAAGATAAGAGAGATAGTGAAATTAATACCGGAGTCAGAGTAGAGGCCGGGTGGGCAAGGTCTCATCATGGTCGGTAGTCCATCACGTTAATTGCCTGTGGGTGCAACACAGCACCACGCTAGGTTGTGGGTGCAACACAGCACCACGCTAGGTTGTGGGTGCAACACAGCACCACGCTAGGTTGTGGGTGCAACACAGCACCACGCTAGGTTGTGGGTGCAACACAGCACCACGCTAGGTTGAGGGTGCAACACAGCACCACGCTAGGTTGTGGGTGCAACACAGCACCACGCTAGGTTGTGGGTGCAACACAGCACCACGCTAGGTTGTGGGTGCAACACAGCACCACGCTAGGTTGAGGATGCAACACAGCACCACGCTAGGTTGTGGGTGCAACACAGCACCACGCTAGGTTGTGGGTGCAACACAGCACCACGCTAGGTTGTGGGTGCAACACAGCACCACGCTAGGTTGTGGGTGCAACACAGCACCACGCTAGGTTGTGGGTGCAACACAGCACCACGCTAGGTTGTGGGTGCAACACAGCACCACGCTAGGTTGTGGGTGCAACACAGCACCACGCTAGGTTGTGGGTACAACACAGCACCACGCTAGGTTGAGGGTGCAACACAGCACCACGCTAGGTTGTGGGTGCAACACAGCACCACGCTAGTCCAGGGTGCAACACAGCACCACGCCAGGTTGATGGTGCAACACAGCACCACGCTAGGTTGTGGGTGCAACACAGCACCACGCCGGGTTGAGGGTGCAACACAGCACCACGCTAGGTTGAGGGTGTAACACAGCACGACGCCATGTAGAGGGAGCAACACAGCACGACGCCTTGTTGAGGGTGCAACACAGCACGACGCCGGGGGCCTTTTGCAATAACAAACTTTTACCTTTTAATACCACGCAAAATTTTCCGGGTAGTGAGACAGGCGGGGAGGGAGGAGCGCCGTGGACAGCATGATTTTGATTATTTACATCAAAAAGTAATAGAAACGAGTCTTTATGGCACATATGTACAAACAGCCTCAACATGTCACTCGTTATCTTACATTATGCACAGATATCCACAGTTATCTGCATGTCGCAATTCACACACCCTCCCCCTCTTGTTTTATTTGCCCAAAGAAGGTACAGAGAAGATGGTCAAGTGACCATTTTTGTCTCTCAAGTTCAGTCATCTGTTCTTGACGCTACCTTCCTTGTGTGTGTGTGTGTGTGTGTGTGTGTGTGTGTGTGTGTGTGTGTGTGTGTGTGTGTGTGTGTGAGTGTGTAACTCTATAAACAAAGGGAGGACGTTACTACCACTGCGTCGGAAGTCATCTTCCACGAGGTTCAGAGAAAAAAGAATTTGAACGTTTTAATGAAGTCACTGTGATATTGTTGCCGTACAGCATCAACGGTTTAATCGCATTCCCACCCATATACAAATCCAGACAACACAGGAGCATCAGGACCCTCACAGTGGGGACCATTAATCCAGGAGGATATAAACTCCAGGAACATGTTAGTGAGTGAGGGAGGGACTTAGTGGCAGGTATGACACTCTACCCAGCCCGTTGCCAAAAGCCTCATCTTTAAGGGAAGTGTAAAGGAAGCAAACTGTCAACTGGCTGGCAGATGTAAGAGCCACATTCTAGTACGTAGATAAGGAAGTATTCACCAAACTGTTCACATCGTATGGGAGTCCAAAGGTAGAATAAGCTTTCCAAACTTTGGTCATCGTAATGAGAGAAGTACATGAAAACTAAGGTCCAGAGGAGGACAAGAAAGACGAGTACCAAAATCAAAAGAAGTGAGTTAGAATGAAAAGTTCCACGCCATACAAGTGTCTACCGAGGAACAAAGAGTTAGGGGCTGACTTGATCATAACCTTGATGTTTGTAACCTAGTTCGATGATGTCAACAATGAACAATTCCTCGAATGGTAATAATATGAAAGCAAGGAAGAAACTTGGTAGAAATGATGTATGGAAGTACTATTATGGTACTACAGTAGTGAGTGGTTAACTGTAAGTGCTGAGGGAATGCAGAAGTTTAGAAAGTTATATGATTGTGGAGAAAGCATAAGAGATGAGGCCCTACAGGTGTGAAACTCCTTCACTGTAGTGTATAAATATGTAATCAATGACACACACACACACACACACACACACACACACACACACACACACACACACACACACACATGTATGTATATATACATATATATGAAACAGAAAATAACTGAGAGTGAGTGGTTGTGCATCCTTCTCTCCTGTATCATTTCTTTTTAAGTAAGACTAGAAGGGGAGCAAGCGAGGATTTTTCCTCAAAGACTGAGCCTTCTGTTCTTGATGCTCCGTCGCTGAGGCGCTGAAGGAATGGAAGCACAGAAGGAAGATGAAAAAGAATACACACACACACACACACACACACACACACACACATGTATGTATATATATATATATATATATATATATATATATATATATATTTTCTTTCTTTCATACTATTCGCCATTTCCCGCATTAGCGAGGTAGCGTTGAGAACAGAGGACTGGGCCATTGAGGGAATATCCTCACCTGGGCCCCTTCTCTGTTCCCTCTTTTGGAAAATTAAAAAAAAAGTGAGAGGGGAGGATTTCCAGCCCCCCGCTCCCTCCCCTTTTAGTCGCCTTCTACGACACGCAGGGAATACGTGGGAAGTATTCTTTCTCCCCTATCCCCTATATATATATATATATATATATATATATATATATATATATATGTGTGTGTGTGTGTGTGTGTGTGCGTGTATAAAGTCTTAAAGTCTTATATTCTCCGGGCGGGGAGGGTGAGTGGTGCAAGCAATATAATATGCTCATGATTATTGGAAGACGCTGTGTCCCAGGCCAACTCAGGCGCATCCATAATGGACGGGGAAGACGCCGGCGCTTCTCACCAGCGGACAGACGTGGCGTAACGCGCTCTTACCCTCATCATTATACAGTGGGGCGCGGGGCGTAGGGCCCGCCCGAGGTAATGAATAACAAACTAGCCTATGAATAAAAGAATGAAGGAAGGCTGTGGGTGGCCGAGTTCACGCCGGGCGGGAGCGAGAGTGACGTCACGGCGTCGTATTATAAACGCCGGCCGACATCAAGTATGCATGTGTGGTGAATATTTAGTGGATGGCACGCGTGGCATACCGGGCCGCGCCCCGCCCGGCGGGGGTTACTGTGCCACACCTAGCGCGGAGGTGGGGGGAGGGGGGGTTACTATGACACACCTAGCACGTGGGGGGGAGGGGTTACCGTGCCACACCTAGCGCGGAGGTGGGGGGAGGGGGGGGTTACTATGACACACCTAGCACGTGGGGGTTACTGTGCCACACCTAGCACGTGGAGGGTTACTGTGCCACACCTAGCACGTGGAGGAGGGTTACTGTGCCACACCTAGCACGTGGGGGTTACTGTGCCACACCTAGCACGTGGAGGGTTACTGTGCCACACCTAGCACGTGGGGGTTACTGTGCCACACCTAGCACGTGGGGGTTACTGTGCCACACCTAGCACGTGGAGGGTTACTGTGCCACACCTAGCACGTGGAGGGTTACTGTGCCACACCTAGCACGTGGGGGTTACTGTGCCACACCTAGCACGTGGATGGGGGGTTACTGTGTCACATTTAGCACGCAGGGGTGGGGTCACTGTGAGATAGCTTGCGCATAGGGGGAGTTACTGTGCCACACCTAGCACGTGGGGGTTACTGTGCCACACCTAGCACGTGGTGGGTTACTGTGCCACACCTAGCACGTGGGGGTTACTGTGCCACACCTAGCCCGGGGGGGTTACTGTGCCACACCTAGCACGTGATGGGTTACTGTGCCACACCTAGCACGTGGGGGTTACTGTGCCACACCTAGCCCGGGGGGGTTACTGTGCCACACCTAGCACGTGATGGGTTACTGTGCCACACCTAGCACGTGGGGGTTACTGTGCCACACCTAGCACGTGGAGGGTTACTGTGCCACACCTCGCACGCAGGAGAGAGGGAGTTGGGGTGGGAGTTACTGTGCCACACCCAGCGCTGGGGGGGGGGGGATCTGGGGTTAAAGTGATGATACTGGTGGTGTTAGTAATGATGAAGGTAGTTAGTGAGGATAATGGTGTTGTTAGTGATGATGATAATGGCGTAGCTAGTGATGATGAGGGAGTAGCTTGTAATGATGAGGGAGTAGTTAGTAATGATGATGGGTGGTTAGTAATAATGTTGGGGCAGCTAGTAATGATGATGGGGTAGCTAGTGATGATGAGGAAGTAGCTAGTAATGATGAGGAAGCAGTTAGTAAAGATGAGGGAGCAGTTAGTAATGATGAGGGAGTAGTTAGTAATGATGAAGGGTAGTTAGTCATGATGATGTAGTTAGTAATGATGATGGGGTAGCTAGTGATGATGATGATGTAGTTAGTAATGATGATGGAGTAGCTAGTGATGATGATGGTTTAGATAGTAATGATAAGGGAGAAGCTAGTAATGATGATGATGATGATACACGTTGTAATGATGAGGGGGTAGTGATGGTGATGGGTCATATACATATAAGGGTTAAGGCTGAGGGCATGTTGGTCAGCTTTTGAGGTCAGTTTGGGAGAGTTGATTCGTCAGGCTGTTTTAGTCTTATATTTTCACGTCAGTATGTAAAGTTAGAACCACCTTAGATGTGAAAGCAATTGCTTTAATGAGAAGAATTTTCGACATCTGAAGAAGACTCGAGAGGGTTTTTTTTAGGGATTATTTCGGTGATAAATGCGTTCATTGTGTTGAGCTGTTGAATTACAGAACCATGGAAGAAGACGAGAAAGTTGAAAGGAAGTTTCGTAAAGAAAAATGGGAATCAGTTGGGTTATGGAAGCAATAAACTTGAATAGGCTGCGTCTTCCCGTAGGAAATGAGAG